>NC_133026.1:12395000-12695000 GCF_048771995.1 Taeniopygia guttata
AAATAGTAGATGTAAAGAGCAAGGGAAATATTTTTGCTGGAATTACGGATAAGTCTTCTAGAAAGGAATTAAGAATAAATTATTTTTTACATGATGGTTATTATGTAGTTGGACACTTAATTATTGCAAACATTACATATTTCTATTACATAAAAATAGTCACCAAATCTTGAATGAGTAATTATAATATTAAGTATAATTGGAGAGCACTATATGTAAGCAGTATCAACACACACTAGGAAAAAAAGCAGAAAAAAAAGGAGGACAAGTCCATTGAGTTGTATACAAAGAAAGAAAAATAGTTTCAGTCCTACAGGATGCAGTTTAGGCATATTGTTCCATTTCTCCACTTCAGAACAGGAGGAAGCAAATTGATGCTTCTGCCCAGCCTCCAGAGGCTCCTTCTGAATGCAGCAAGTGAGTGATTTTGTGTGACTCTGTGTGAGCAACTCAGTTGTCTTTCATGTATACTCCAACAGAGGTCCACCTCAGTGGCTTATAATCATTTAGGAATTTGCTTTGAAGATGATGATGGTGATTTTTAATACATACATTTATTACTGCTGCAATTTTTCTGTATTTTTGATGTTACTCCTTTCCCCAGAGTTAGGTTGAGCAGTATTTTCAATGTATCAGATATGAAAATAATAAATACAAAAATTCTTACTGCTTTTATGCTTTTGTGGATACAAGAGTTTTCTAATTCCTACTATAGACACAAGAAAAAACTGCAATATTCAAGATAATAAAATTAAATTACTGCAGTTCCACTAGCTTAAAATAACAAATGGAAGAAATAGGAAGAGTTGCATCTTATTGACTTTTCAACCTGAAATTGTCATACACTGATTACTGTTAGAAGGGGAGCAGGTGGTCATTTAAAAGTCAAAAGACAGAATAGAAAACATAATCTGATTACTTCTAGTGCCAATATCATAAGGTCACTGTCAGGCTTTTTGCTGTCTGACTGATGACTTCTGCTTTTCCAAAGCTGGCAATACTCCAGGTGGTGCCCGAGCTGCTGCAGCCCATCCACAGATGTTTCATTAAAGAAGCAGGATATTAATAGTGTCCCAGTAATTCCACATCAACTTCTCTGAACTGGCTCCCTCACAAGATTGTGAAGCAGACCCTGTCCCTCACACACCAGCTGGCTCTGGTCCTGCTGGTCTCTGCCCATCTGCTTTTGCCATGTGCTGACCACTAGGCTTGATATTTTTTATTTCTAGATCAGTGGCCAAGGTGGCATGTATAAGCAGATTTAACATTTCTGTGGACCAAGTAGTGTTCTAATATTTATGCATAAAAGCAGAATTTAGTACATCAGAAATACAAATAAAATTAATACCATACTGGTAGAAACAAATATGGACTGTTATACAACTGAAATACCATCTTAAGATTTTTCTGCTTTGAGACAGAACTACAAAAATAAACATTCATCTTACAAAATTTGGACTCTGCAGGTCCCAGAATTATGAAATTAGTGTAATTATATCCCAAACATACTTATAGCAAATCTCTCTAACTGTGCAATTAGAACTTCAACTGATCCAATTATGTGATGTAATGGTGTAGAGTAATTATGCATAATGACACAATTATAATTTGTGATTATATCATAAAAAGGATTCTAAAACTTTCAGAAAGAATATTGGACACAAACTGCCATTCTTTGTTTTAAGCTGAAAGGACTCATCTGTTTCAGACATCTATTCCAAAATATTTATGTCATGTTGCAAGTAAATGCTATATTAGCTAGGAGAAAAAAAAAAAAAAAAGGATGAGACAGAGGTTTAGTTGTTTAAAAATGATTTCTAGGGACAGAGGAATGTGGCATTCACTGCAGCGATGTCTAGAGCCATTTAAAATGCACTTTTTTTAAAGTTATGAAAGGAAATTTTTACTGTGTCTCTTAGAAATTCTAACTGAGCAGTCTGCCTTGACACTTCTCTTCACAGAACCTGAGCACCCTTCCGAGCAGTTACTGAGAGCATCTCTATAAAATAAGGCTATATAAAAAACAGATAGCAGCAAAACTTCAAGAATTTATATAGGAATATTTTTATAACAGGAAAATACATTTTATGGCAGGTACGCATCTTGTTATTATTTTTCAAAAGAGATTTTCTCCAGCAGACACCAAACAATACACATCCACTACAGAGATGTAGGAGGTGGAAAAGCTCTCTGGAGACATCTGCCAGCTTTTATATTCCTCACTGAGTCGAAAGTCACAGTTGATCAGAGTTCTGCCTTCCCTACCTAAGCAATCGGAGTGAAGCCAAGTGGCTCACAACAGCACCACACCATTGAGCATGGGGAGGCCTGGAAAACACTGAGGACACATCCAGTTGTTCTTGCTCTAATACTGGGAAACATCCCAAAGTGATTTCCTTTGGAGACTACCTTTGGAGGCATCCCTATGGCTTACTCTTATGTATTTTTAAATTATAGAACAGCAGACAGTGGCCACTGCACTTTCTGTGACTGAACTCCACACCTCCTATGTCTTATTATTTTTAAGAAGTGGGTTATAACACCAAACTAACAGAATCTTATAAATATAACTCTTATTACTAACACAGTTCAACGTTTGAAACTCTTTTCCAAAACTTGTTCCAAATCATCATTCAACATGTTATTTGAAAACAGTTGGAAAATCTGATTCTGAAGATAATTCTAGGAAGACATTTGTCACTATGGATGGGATCACTGACTGAATTCTGGACATCTGCTTTGAGTTGACCATATAAATGCACCACTGTTGTTGTGTAATTGTGAATAGAGTAAACCCTTACCTCTCTGAGGTAGAATTTTAAAAGAACTCAGATGAATGAGACTGGAAATATCTGTTCTCTATTTATACACAGAAAATGATTTTATTATGCCCAATGACAAGAAGATTGCTTTCTTTTTGTACAGAGATGTTAGGAAAAGTACTGGTAAATTTATTGTATAAATGGTATGTACCCCTGAAAAAGATCCATATCAGCTTTTGCAACTCCAAGTAGAAGGTCTCATGAATGATTAATCTATGTTTATGTCTGAATTATCTGAACTCTGATGCTATGGAAGGCTTTTCACTTTGAAAGATGGTTGAAGGTACAAACATTGTCTCAAACATTAATATCTGTGCTGCCCTCAAAGTGCTGTTCTGAGCATTGCTGCTCCTTAACTGAGTTTCAGTCAAGTTTCTCTATTGGTCTAACAGTTCCAGCAGACAGAATTTTGAAAAGAGAGATAATGCTTTTTATTACACCAACTAAGATAGCCAGGAAAAAAAAATCTTTGAGGATTACAGGCTGACAAACAGATACTGAGCTGAAAATTGTACCTTAATGTTTTAAATACTTTTTTCTAGCAAAGAATATTTTACTGCTATTAGTTCTGTTTTTCCTAGAGTCACTTTAATATAGAACATATTTTTGCCTTTCCAAGAAGTTCTGATTTTTCTGTTTCTGAACTGGATAAATTAATCTGGAGAGAAAAGCCAGCAACATATGAAATCTAAAGAATAAAAATAATTTAAGTATTTACCAGGGCATTGAGCAATATGTAGCTAACAGAGGAAGGGTGAGTAAGATTTGAAGAAAGATTGAGGTATAACAATCTAAAATGGAGGTGTACTTACATTGAAATAGATCAGGACATACTTTTCTTATTCTGCAAAGCTTTTTAAAACTTCTGAAATTATCCTTGTAATATGAAAAGTCAAACTGAGAAGTCAAGAATCCAAGTCACAACCTCAGGAAAATACACTCACTTGATATGCAGAAAACTCAGATTTTCCAGACCAAGCAGCTAGGAGTTCTGCATGATTCTGGGTTTGAATAAATGTGACATTTTATATTAAATCAGAGATATCACATTGAAAATATTATCTTTTGGCAATTAAAATGTTTCTGAAAGGATTTCTAGACCAGGTTTCCTTTCTTCTAACAGATAGTAGAAAGAAATAAATTAATAAAAATGTATGATTTATTCACTGCAGCAAAGAATAAGAAGGAAAAAGACTTAAGGAACAAGAAGATCAATTCTGAATTCTTTCAAAAGGGAAAAGGTGAGGAGATATCCACATAGAAATGGCTAATAAAAGGGAACAAAGGAGGGGAATGCATGAGGGATGGTGCTTACAGACAGCTCTCGGTTTCTCAGGAAGGAGTTACTGAGAGATCCTGGCACAGTCTCACAGACAGTAGCTATGGAAGGAATAACACAATTCACAATGAAAATATGCCAAAGAAGACTGGAAATGAGGAAAAACTGATTCTGATGATGAAAAAAAAAAATGATATGAATACTGTCCAGTCTTGGTCATGAGAAACTTCAACTCTTACATGTAATTTCATTAGTACATAAGGAACAAAATGTGTTAGATGGCATTGAATTTCCTTGCTGTTTCTTTTCTTAATTAGCACATCTGACAAATTAATGTACATTTGGTGCATATATAGAGTGCACTAGCACTGACAGCTTTAATTAAATAATCAGTTGTTATGGATTTTGTAGCTATTTAAGATTATTACTTAGAAGATTTTCTTCATTATCTACAGCTTTGATACCTAGATAAAGGATACAGAGACATTCTACTGGATGGTTTCCAATGGAATTGCAAGAACTTTGCAAGTATTAAGTGCTGAATCCAAAGCAAATATTTAGTAAGCCAACCTTTTTAATCTTTCATATTTTTACTGTTAATAAAAGTCAGGCAAGAAGATTTGAATTTGGATAGCCTAAGGAAATTTGCCAAGATTTGCAGTTTCAGCAATTCCAGGACCTCATTTGGTTCTTTTATACTGAGAGTAATGGGTTGGACGAGTCACTCTGTATCTTCCCGATGCCGATTTGGCATCAAACTATTTTTTTCAGGGAGTCACATTCTGAACAAAAGGTAGGAGATGGCCACAGAAGTATTATCTGATAAAGTGCTTGAAAGAATAATTACAGTTGATTAAGTGGAAGCATTGTTAAAAGTCACTTTTCCTGGAAATTGGCTGTCCAAGCTCATTCTAAAGTTTTTGTTGAAATATTTCCATCATTCAAGGTCATAAACACTCTCAAATACATTCTCCTAGTTACTTAGAGGCTTTTAAAATATTCAAGTCAATGTTATTACTGTAAAGCCAGGAATAAATTTTCAGCTTGCATTGAAAAGCCTGTTACTAAAAATGGGTTAGTGGTACTTAAGGACAGATGCTCTCACAAAAACATGTGTGACCCTGGGTGAGGAAATAAATGGTCAGTGCTGATGAACAAACAATGAGAATATTTGGTCAGCTTTGCCAGCTGCAGATGTAGATGAGTAGAAATCTCTGGCCTGAAACTCCGAAAGGCTTGGCACTCTTTGTGGCTTATAGCTATTAATGGACAGGGATGACAATAGCCAAGAGCTCCCCAAGAAACTAACCTGAGAAAAAGACTCTCATGGTAAAAAAAGTTTGTGCTGTCTTTTCTGGATAAATAAAAGAGACTGTGTATCAAACCATGTCTGTATGATTATTAAGCGGTGTTTTGAGGAGAATTTATTCAAAATATATAAATGTTGCATATACATATATATATATACAATTATATATTTTTTTAATGAAAAATTCAACATGACCCATCCGTGCATAGTTGCAGCCTAGAAAGCCAATGGACCCTTGGGCTGAATCAAAAGCAGTGTGGCTAGCAGGTTGAAGGAGGTGATTCTCCCCCCCTCCTCTGCTCCCTCCCCACCAGAGTAGGAGTGCAGTTCTGATGCCACCAACATAAGAAGGACATGTAACTGTTGGAGTAAGCCCACAGGTGATCACGATGTTGAGAAGAGGACTGAAGCACCTCCCCTGTGAGGTCAAGCTGAAAAAGTCGGGGCTTTTTATCCAGGAGAAGAGAAGTTTACATGGCAACCTTCCAGGATCTGAAGGACATCTACTGGGGACCCAAAGAGAGACTCTTTGTCAGGATGGTTGGATAAGGCCTTGAGCAACCTGTCTAGTGGGAGGTGTCCCTGCACATGGCAGGGGAGATGGGGGCAGTTGATCTTTAAGGTCCATTCCAACCCCTTTAACACTCTATGATTTGATGATGTAGTGACTATAATCAATATATTCAGTGTACAGGTACCTGGCTACATTTGTAGGAAGAAAAGACTACTTTTGTTAAAGTAGTCATTAACCTATGGCTGATTATTCAGACTTAATGTTTTTCTAGGAAATTTATTCTTTCACCCAAAATGCAACTCTGCCCATTTCAGCTGTTTAGGTCCATAAATTGTGATCAGGAAATCATGTTCATGGCCAGTCAGCCAATGCAATCTGTCATCTCACTTTTAGTAAGAGGGTTGAATAAAAAGAGGATTTGAACAATTTCTAGAACCCACTAGAAATCACACCCAAAATATCTTCTTGCAAATAGCAGAATGCTTTAATAAGTTACTGTTAAGTAAGTTTCTTCATTTTTTTGTGGCTGGAAGAAAGATGTGACTGCTGAATGGAAATGGTAGAAGAGTGGGTTTCCTGAAGATTCAGCGTTCTGGACTGAGATACACTGAACTCTGAAGACATTTCTCTTAAGCAGATGTGAACCATGCCTTAAAAAGTTGTGCTTCATTCCACTGAATATAAAGGGAATTTGGGAATCTGATCCAGTTCTAGATGTTTACAGTACAGCTGTCTCTGCCCTGCAGCCTGGTGTGACTGGGAGATGGAGCTGTGTTATTGGAAGCAGTCAGCTGCAACTGTGGTGGAGTCTGAGTTTGAAGCAATGCAATCTCTTTTACAGAAAATCCTGAATTGTAATCCCCCGTCTTATTGCTCAGCCATGAGATAAATAGTTATCCATGACTATCCATTTCAAGTAAAGCAAAGCTCCTTCTTCAACAGAGCTCATTTGATTGTTACTTTAACGAGATTTTGAATTAAATCTGTATGAAACACATTATTTAGATAATAGCAACTAAAGTTATAATAATGTAGTTTCTTTATTTTAAAAATGAACCCACATGCTCACTTGCAAAATAACCAAACTGTGGTATAGGCTGCGGTGTATAGTCATGTAATGTCTGAAAATTGCATAACTTTTGGGGGACCCTCTGTCTGCTGCTGGAAGGAAAAACCTGATATGAATGATGTGGATCTGAAACTTTCAGAATTAGACAAATTCTCTGCTGGTGGCTTTACACTTATTCTTAGGGCATAAAATAGGATTTTTTAAATTCACTTGACTTGCTGATATTTTTCTCAGAAGGATGCACATAGACTACATTATAAAATGGGTAATCACAACTAGAAAAATGAGCAACAGTTTACTGTTGTTTAGTCCTTTCAACATCTGTTGTATTACTGGGAAAATTTTCTTGTTGGTATTTGAGCATTTACTAGCAAGTAAACAAATTTGATTTCCTAGTGTTTATTATCATAGAGAAAAAAAAATAAAGTTAACTGAGAGCTTTTTAAATTAGATTTAAAGCCAAATTTATTGGCCAAAAAAATGTTAATTTGTTTCTAACATTTTTATGAAGACATGAGAAAAAGGAAATAAATGCCTTCCGGATGCAATCAAGAACCTATTTACCATGTTTGCAAGTGGCACCTTGAAAGACTAAGTGACTAGTCTTCTCCCTTTGGTGGTTTCATGATTGATCCTGAATCCTTGATTATCTAAAAAGTTGTAATTAAGTTATAACAATAACATAACAATCCCTCATTTATAGCAAATATTGTCAATATCCTATGTTTAATAGATGAATAAGAACATTAAGTACGAATATGTTGACATTCAATATATCCCTTAAAATATCTAATTTGAAAAATTCATTGTTTTCATAAACCTCTATTAACTAAAGACAGTTAAAAAATACAGTTATGATATCTGTAGATCAGTTTTGAACAAAAAGACTGAAAGAGGAATCTATTACTCTTTCCTCATTACCCCAAGTATTTTCAAATATTTTTCCTGTAATTATTTTCTTCCATAACATCCAGAATTTTTGTCACATCAAGGTTGTTTTTTTTTGTAGTTAACATTTTATTTCAAATGTAAATTATTCCTTTTAATAAACTTTCTGGCAACTGATGCTAATTTTCATGAATATTCTCCATGATTAATTTAAATTATCAGATCAGTACTTAGAAGACAACTAGTTAAGGAAAACAAAACACAGTTATTTTACTAATTCATCCACTAACTGCTGTGAGTAATTTATGAGTGCATGCTTTCAGGATAGAACCACATTGTATCACTTAGAGAAATTATGCACTGGCATGAATAAAATGGTAACAATTATCATACCGATAACATCTCTATTTCTAATTAGGCTCTAATTACCCTTAAAGCATTCTTAGTAATTTCTAAGATTTTTTTTTTATTACTACTACTATTCTTTTGTCTTATGATAAAAATCTCTCATTTGTAACACAAGGTTGACTATATTTAAGCAAAATTTAATTTCCTATGGATATCTTTATTCTTGAAATTCTGATACTACACAGGAGTGAAGCAATATAAAATTAAGGGCTGCTCTAATCCATCCCAGAAATAAGAGCCTAAGATCCTTCATGTGTCATGCATGGAAAAAAAAAAAAAAAAAAAAAAGGATTAAAGAAAAGAAAAAACCCACATAATTGAATTCTGTATAACAAATTATTTCTAAATTACGCTTGGAAGTTAAAGGGCAACATTATACTGCAGCAATAAGGGTTAACTGTGTTACATGGTTTTCAAGATGCTCTTAAACTGTGTGCATCATCTGAATGTTAATGATGTTAATGTAATATCGACTCTCATCTTAAGGGAATATTTCATAGATGTGCACTCCCACTTATCTTCATTTCAAACTCAGGAATACATGTGAAATATTTGCCATTCAACCTCAGTCAGGTCTTGTTAGATGACCCTTTTGATCTCATCTGTGCTCTGTTCACTCCTCCATATCTCCTAAGGGCACTTTCAACACAGTGATTTGTTTAAAATTTATATAAAGACCTATTCCAACAAAGAAAGAAAAGGTTTAAGAGGACACTGATTTGGGGATAATAGAGAAATCACTCATTCAGATATTTGGAAACAATCAGTGTAAGAGATAAATAATTTATCTGCCTTAAGGAAGTGGGATCCTAGGTCTGAACCTCAAAACTTTGTGCTTCCAAATCTCCTTGTCCTACAAATACCATGTGCCACCTGCATTATGACCATTATCCATATGCTTCTCACAAGAAGCAGACTGCTCTTTTCCAGATGGATTTCAAAATCCCTCTGTTTTCCGGTGTGATGGATGCCAGGTTGTTGATTGTCATTTTTGTGGCTTTGGTGGTGTGATAGTGTGAGAGGCAGCAGCTTCTACAGCTGCCCATTTGATCTTTAGCACTTTGCTTTGACTTTCAGCTGAGCTTGTCTCGCCAGCTGGGCCGTTCAGAACCAAAAGGAATACTGGGTATATGGAATGGGAAATGAAGGGAATGTATTGTGGCATGGTAGGAAAGGTAAGACATGAGGGACAAGGGGTTACAGATGGATTCTGTGAAATGGATTACTGAGAATGAGAAGACTAGGAAATGTGAAGGTTTGAGAAAATTTAAGGAACTACTGCTCTTATCAGCTGGTAGAGCTTGAAAATGCTTAGCCCTAACCCTAAAGTTAGATCAGTACTCTCTCATACCACACCTCAGCATAGAAAAAGGTGGAATGCAAATGATAAACAGCAGAATCATGTAGTAAAATTAAAATTTCTTACAATTTCTTTTTTTAACTAAAAGTGATTTTTTTCCTTGCTGTTATAATGATCTTGGTCCAGCGCAAGGATTTCTCTGTATGAGTTAAAATATTTATTTTTCTATAGCCTCTTGAGTTTTGGAATGGGAGTTTTATATCATCTGATATTCTATTCAGCCCTAGAGGAAATCAAGAGACAAGTCTTGCATTGTATAATATACTTATAAGGCATAAAGTTGGAGAAAGCTATTTTCAATTAATTCACTTGTATTTCATGTCAGCTAATACAACAGGCTTTGTAGAATATTGGTGAGAAGGAAACAGACAGTAGTGACAGATCCTCTGTGTCAGGCTTTATGTAAAAGAAACACCCTTTAACAGCTTAGAATTCATTATTTCATATTTATTTCAAAGGTTTTTAATGCTTTCCTTGCCATGCATTTAGTGTAGTGAGCACATAGGTAAAGTTTCTTATCATTCTCCAAAACTAGTTTCTATTCTCATTAACATGAATGTCAAAATGTCTAATTGATTTAGCAATCACAGACAAAGCTTCATGATTTAACTTTTCAACCAGTCCTGGCATGTGGAAGATTTGTGAAAGACTTGTTTTTCTACTGCTCTTAAGAGAGAATGAATCCATCATATCAAGGTGATGGCATGAGTGTGTTTGTTTTATGCACATTTTTTTTTTCTGTGTTAAATTGAAAAGTGTATTTAAGGGTTGTGCTTCTTTTGACTTAGTCTGACTCAGTAGAGCATTTTGGCAGGTACATAACTTTAGATGGTTGAATACTGCTATTTAAAGTCAAATGTAGTTCACATACTTTAAAAGGTATGCATGATCTGGGATTCTTATGTGATCTAACATGGAAAACAAGTTATTTGTCAAGACTGCACAAATCACAGGTATTTTTCCAAACAGTCAAAGTGAAAACAAGAGAGGAGAGAGCAAGATTCTATAAACTAAAAAAAAACCAAAAACAAACCAAACCCCCCAAAAAACCACAAACCCAAAAAACTGAATAGTATTTGAGTTATGCTAGCTTTCATTTCTTACTTTTGTTGCTGTAATTTGCTTCCTGAAAACATTGCACAATCTGCATGAGGAAATGTGAGCACATACAGTGAGCAAAGCCCCACAGCTGGAATTTTTTTGTGCATGAGAAAACCCATCTTCTTCAGGAGCACAGTTGGATATTTTATTTATGAGGACTTCAAGGAAAACACATTTACTAGACTTTCTGTACTTGCCTCCTTGGGAGGAGGTGCTCAAGAGCCCCAAATACCCAGTGAAGTCTGTTTTTCAATGCTTGAACCGACAAGTGGGAGAAAATAAAGAGTATAATACCTTAAAAAAAGCCATGAGCCAGTTAAGATAAAAGAGAAAGTCATTAGCTGCTTACTAATGATGAAATCATCATTTGCCTAGGATAGAGGTTTCAGTCTGCAGTCTCCAGCATTCACAGGAACTGAAGCTACTCAGTACCACAGAGAAGCCCTCGGGCCATTGCAGAGCACATTTGCCAAACATAGACATTATCTCAGTCTTTGCTAACCTAATTAAAGGCATTCTGTCACATAAAACAATGTGAAGCTGGAAAAACCTGAAACGCCGAGCCCTGTTTTGAAAGAGTTGCACTCTTTACCAATGCTTGCTTAGCACATATGGCAGCTGCTTTATTCAAGGCTTTCCCATTTGTAGCATTTTAATATCTGCCTGCTCCAGCTCACTTTCTTGTGGCGGCAGCGTGGGATGAAGCAACTCATCCTGTGAGAGCTAAGGTGGACCAAACCAATGCAGCCAACTCGCTTCTCAGTGAAACTCGTTATTGTGACATTAGGAGTTGAATACTCATTTAGGAAAACTTCTAACCTATCTTGCCTGTATATTCTAGTTACTCTGAACATTTGTCCATTCTTGCAGCATTTTCACAACTAACCCTTCAGACTACCCTGAGGACTGACTTCAGTGGAAAAGACCTGGTCATATTCATTCCAAGTTCACTGTCCACCTTTTGTATTAAAAGTAGGGGTTGGAACCCTTCTCCATCCATTTGGAAAGGAAATTGCAGTTTAGTTTTCTTGTTGTCCTGAACAAGCCCAAATACAGACCTCAGGAAATTGTCCTCAATGTTAACATGCAAGTAGGGTTGGAGTAAAAAGAAAAAAAAAAAGGAGGGTAATTTCATAAAGCTGGAAAGGAAATTATTTTACTAGCCTGTAGTATAGCAGAAGATATTCTTGTGGGAATAAGGGTGACCTTAGAATTGGTTTTGGCTAGAGAGACATACTTCTGTGCTAAGAACTAATTTTATAAACCATACACAGATTATTTCATTCCTATATTCTTATATATTCAGAAGTCCTCTCTAAGGCACAAATACCTTTCATTAGTGGATATGGAACTGAGAGTTGCAGTTCAGACTTGTCACTTCTGCTACTACAGCCTTTTCTTTATATCTGTTTGTGTGTTGTCAAAGTTAGCACTCAAGGTATATTTAGTCCTAACCTGAAGTTCTTAAATCTGGTGTCTGATCTAGAAGCATAACCTCCTTCTATTTATCCCATTGTCAGTGGTGAGAAATATGCACCTTCCCACTGAGCGGTGACAGAGGCCCTACCACAGCCATCTCAGTTTCATATCTCAGGTTCTGTGGGGCAGAGGGATGCATCTCCTCTAGGTTAAGACACCCACTTTATGTATCTGATATTTAGATATCTGAACCTAATTCTGTCAATGTAAGCTCCTTTCATAGTCCAAAAAGCAAGTATGGGTGTTGTCTGCTCCAGTTAGATGTTATCTTTAAATGGATTGCATTCTGGGAAGATTTTTTTTTATCCCATGAATCTTGGTGATGTCTTGGGTAATTTTTTTTGGATTCAGAAGTCTAAATTTTAGATGTCCAGTTCTGGGCAGATGATTCATCCCTGTGTTGAAAATCTCCATTTGCAATTAGTCATACCCTGAATCCAGTGAGTGACTATATCACCTTGAGTCATGCCTACATAGACTATTAGATGCTTTTTCTCAGAATAGGAGGTATTTCTAATATATGCTTTCTGACTTCAGACATTTAACACCCATAGTCAAGCAGGTCTTGTCAAGGACTCTCACTGAAGGGTGTTTCACTGCTTTTCCTTGGGTGTTCAAGGTTAGGGCCTATATAGACTTTGATATCTGTTTTTGATGTTTATGGAGCAAGATGTAATATCCCTTTCACCCCTGACCCCTGTACCCCAATCCTTCCCCTGGCTGCAGCTTCAGGAGAAGAAATTGCTACTCAACATCACTTTGAAGTATGCAGAGAAAGAGAGAGTGAACCTCTGCATGGGAAATAAATTATTCTCCCTGAACTCAAGAAAAACTGTGGCCTTTGAGTGGATGTCTGGAATATTTCAGATGTATGGAAGTAGCTTCATAGTGACGGAGGAGAGGGGATATTGGAATTAAGTGGCTGGGCCAAGTCCATACCTGGAGGCAGCCTTAAAGACTCTGAGTAGTATCCATGAGCAGCACCTCATGGTGTACAAAGTATGATGACTGATGCCCCCTCCTTCTCTTTCTGCCAGAATCTCTCCTTTATGAAATATCTTCAGTTCCTAATGGATTGCAAAGACCAAGCAGGACCTGACTGTCAGAAATCTTATCTTTCATATAAGTCTTTTTAATTTTTCTGTTTGATGCTGTACTCGATACCTCTAGGGGCCTTGCCTTTGAATCCAAGCTGAATGAATGTGTTGTTTAACTGTTTTCTCCTAGATAATATGTCCAATAAAAAAGGTAAGGAGTAGCTCTGTCAATTAAAAAAAATTATTTTTCTCTCTTTACTGGCAGATGGAAGGGGTTCCAAAATATGTTGAAAGTCTCACACAGGGAAAATTGTGAATGAAGAAGAAAAAGAGTGGGGGAGACAAAGATGACAGATGGCAGTAGATTTTGATATCTACTCTTCTTCTCAACAGATAATTAACATACTCTAACATGCTAAGAGGTTCTGAAAACTCCTAAGCAGGACAATCTGGATCAATGAGAAGGATACACAAGAAATAGCAGCCGTTGGTTTGGAAAAATGTGAAACTTGTCAGATTTACTGCATGAATTACAAGACTGAAGAATGAAATGACTAGCACAATATATATTTACATATTTGTAGCATGATGACTCTACCACAAGCAACTGAAGTACTTAAAATAGTTACCTACTAACATAGTTGACTTTCTAAAGAACAAATTATACTGTTAAAAGCAGATCCAACATGTTTCTTGACATGATAGTCAACAGATTTCTCCAGCAGTCTTTTAGAAAATGCAAGGAGTAGTGTTTTATGTATAGTTCTAATAGGTAGATGGGTCTTACAGATAAATGTCACTTGGAGAAATAAAATAACTTGTGTTCAAAAGCATGGATTGTCTGTGTGTAAATATTTGAAATACTAAACACAAAATACACCTGTAAACAAAGTTTTCAACAGTAAGAGAAAAGACTGAAAAAATAAGGATGACTGATTGATATGAAATAAAGAATAGACACTGTATGAAAATAAAAACCTTAAAAAGACTGTTGGAAAATATAATAGGAAATCAGAGTAGGTAGTTACATATTAAAGGTCTTGAAAAATTAGGATAAAGTAATAATGACTTATAACTCTATTAAGCCTTGCAAAGAAATTAGCACAAATGATGAAGGGATCTTTACCCACAGTGTTCAAAAGAAGGCCACAGTGGAATTGGCAATGCAGTATGAGTAAGACAAAAGCTAATGTTAACTTTAAAAGGGCACAGAACCATATGAATAATTTTAATCTTAGACAAGGATGTGGATCATGGGTCAGAAGGTTAGATGTCTAATAGAGACGTCCAAATCAAGATAGAAATTACTGCTATCTGGACAATGTCAAAATGTAAAAGCTATGCTGATAAAGATGTAATTCTGGCATGATCCTTGTCCCTCAGACTATGTGCTGAGGAGTTGCTCATGTTTACATAGTTCAGAGCTGCTTAATCCAGAGCAGACTGTGTGTACCCGTGTTTTGTAATTCTTCGCCTAAACTGCTTCTGGGGCACAACCAGAACATATGGGTTTTTTTTTCATAAAAAAGCATAAATAGTGTCAATGTTATTCCATGATAGAACTTTTATAGCATATTGTTAAGAGGGTATGATAGATGCACTGGGCACTGGTATGACATTATATAGAACATGTAGGAAAGGGATTTATGAAAATCAGAGTAGTTTTAGAATTATGGTAAATGACTGTGGGGAAAAACATTTTTGAGGAAATTAAACCTTGTATGGCCCCCATTGTCTATTATAAGTTTCATCTTCTGACATATATATAGAGATATAGGTCTGCCTCTCATCCAAAGAAAAAAAATATTATTTTCATCCATACAGAAACTCCATGAGTGATCCAACACATATATGTTGATAATCAGAGAGCGAATTACTTGGCAAAATAAATGTATTCAGGTGATTGCATTAATGCAGATTAAGGGCAATGGTAATGTCCATGTCTGAATGCAGAAGGAAATTGGACAGATATAAGAAACCACAAGCCAGATTGAAAATATTCTTAATGATTTTATCAAAATTTTTTTAATGGAATCATTTCTGTTCCTTCAGAATAACAATTGTTAGATCTATTGTACTGTGCGAGAAAAAACTGCCAGTAAAAATGGAAGATCTTGCAACTAATATTAAATGGGATAAATTGTTATTAGAAATGGCCAGTTTATCCACTGGTGATGATATGTGATTTAGAGGCAGCACTAGACCATTAATGGCATGTGATCATTCACAAACAGTTATGTCCACAGTATCTATCAGGAATGAAATAGCCAAAGAAATAGAGGAAGATGTAACAAAGCCTACTGAGATCTTTTTATGCAGCACTGTGCCAGTTCTGGCTGACTCTTCAAGAAAAGGACATTCACACTGGAAGATGTTGCAACAGGAGATGAAAAAAAGGGGAAGACCTACTTCACAAAAGGAAATTGAAAGAGCATGGGTTCTTTCAGCTTAAGAAAGAGTTTAAACAATTTGATCTTCATAAATACCCTGAAATTATAAGCACCAAGTTGAAAGAAGACATATTTAAAGTAAGTGTTTGGACAAGAATAAATTAGTTTAATCAGGCCCTGGGAAGGAAATGAAAGGTTCCTAATTTTCTGAAGCTTGAGGCCTTCTTAGTCACCTTACAACAAGAAGCTCAACTGGATTCAGCATCCTAGAAAATTAAATACATGATGCGTTTCCTGGCACAGCAATATCTGCTTATGTAATTGAAAACACCAACATCTTTATCGATATCTTTTAATTCTATTTACTTTTATTTTAATTTAAGAATAAAGAATATGGATTTTTGTTACAGCGTGCTCATGGGCACTCTGTGCCCCCTTCCCCGGGACCCTGTGACTCTGATCAAGATAACCCATGCATCCCTCCTTTCTGCCCCAATGGGGTTAGCAGAGAGCCAGGAAAGCCCACCCTGTCCAAAACCTATATAGACCCCTGAGATTTCCTGTTCTTCCTCTTTTGCCCCGCTCTCCCATGGACATCACAGAATAAAGAGAGCTGAACCAACTTATCTTGGGGTAAGAGCCTCATTTGGAAATCTTTGCCATCTCCTGATATTCCTCCCCTCACAGCCTCTGATCTCTGAGCTAGCCTGATTATTCGGGGGGCTGTGTGAGGGGGGGAACCACAGATATTTTCTTTTTTTTAGGATATTTGGTGACTCTGAAGCTGTTGACTAGACAGATGCAATATATTTAATTGGAGTATGGATTAATGTTACAAGGCGGGTGATGTGATTAATGAGCCCCTTTTCCATTATCATTGACATTCTATGTAGGTAGATTCACAGGGAGATACATCACACATACAGAACACATACACATATGGAATGTGTGTAATATTCTTAGACGTTATTTCAATAAATTTTATTATTTAAAACATATCTGTTTATGTGTGGAAAGGTGTTAGAGGGATATGTAATGTTAAAGAAGAGGAGGATAAAAAATTGTGATGGCAAAATCAATCATTTTGAAAAAGAATATAATAATTTTTTTGCCAATTTGTTGTTCATTTGCACATTTTCATAAATAATTTGGAAGATTTCAAAAGAAAGATTTAGGAATCCAAATCTATCTTTCAAATCATGTCCTTGCAATTCTTTTTTACCTTCCATTTTCCAGTTCCTATTACATAGCAGTATTACACACAACTTTTTTTATATGTATAAATAGAAGAGCCATTCATTTTTATTACTTCTCCTTTTTATTTTACTGAAAAGGAATGGACTTAAAATTGCATAAGTCTTCTCTCAAAAACATTTCTTCATCCAGTTTCTAGCATATGTAGGATTAAACCTTGTTGCTCTGCTTTCATATTCCTGGAAAAAATATCTCCGTATCAATAGTCTAGTCCAGTTACTTCCAAAGTGAATGCGAATTTTGTGACTCTTCTGAAAGGCAGTAGAAATACAGATGAAAAGCCAAGAGTGCTTCTCTGTCATTGCTTCATTCACTAACAATATTCCTGTTTTCTTAATGTCTCACAATCCCTCTGAAAACTATTGAAACACCATTCATATAGAGAACTATATCCTTTTTACAAAGGAGAGGAGCAGTAGGAAATGTGGAAGATTTTAAAGTTACATTTAAGGAGTGTGACTTTTACGCCAGAAACGTGAAAGAAATTACAGGCTAAAAGGATTAATAGCATATCTATAGAAGATTTTTGCTAGAAAAAACATCTGGATAAAACTGCGGGGACGGATGGAGAATCACAAAAGAAAACTTAAGTAACATTAAGTAATCTTTTAGGAGTTTTGATCTCCTGAGATGAAATTTCTAGATGGCCTAAATAAATTAGGGTCTCATATCTTGAGAAGGTCCTCATCACCTTGCAGAAATTCTTTTGGGAAAAAAAAGCTTTGGATTTTATACGGTAAGAAGATAACTTAGAACAACTATAGTGTATATATTTTCTTATTAGAAAGGCACAAAATCTTCAAAAGGAAAGATGAAAATTTCTCTTGTCTCACTGATTTGTCTTAAATCATGTTTTGGTGCACACTGCATTATGTTAGCTTGAAGTATTAATGCACAGTGTTATCCTTCAGGTATGTGAACATCCCTAAAAGCCTTTTTCATGTTTTAGAAATTCTATTTCTTCCCTAAAACTACTTTTTTTTTAACTCTAGGAAACTGCTAGGAGTGAGAGAAGCTGTCCTGCATGACCTCTGGAAACGCCACAGTGGAGCAGAGCAGATTCCTCAAATACTTTAGATGGAATCAAATGGTGATACATGGATGGGGCTATAAATTTCCAACTTCAGCATCAGTCTGTCAGAAATGGCTGAGTCAACAAAGTAAAACATTTAAGGAAATTATGCTGCTCTCAAAAAGTCTTCTAGCAAATGATGGGCAATGTCCTGCCAAACCCTTGCTCTGATCTCTGCTGGCTCAGCCCAGCCAGGCAGGCATCGGGCTCTGGGGTTCCTCAACCAAACACTGACAATATTTTCAGCATAAGCTCCTCAGGCACACAATACCCAAAATCTTCTGGTTAAATTGGCAATGAATTCCAAACCCAAAACCTGGACCTTTCAGTGTTTTTTTCTTTTTTTATTGACTCTGCATTTTAATATTTCTTTTGATTTTTTCTTTTACATTTCTTTTACATTTCTTTCTTTTGACCAGCTTTACTGTTTAAAAGCTAGCCATGACATAAACATCCTTTCCATGAAAAGCTTATTTTAAAAATATGTATTGTCAGTAATGCACAGGAGATAACCAATTTGCATGCAGCCCGTTATCACCTGATCTACATGGAACAGGTATTTTAATCTGTCTAAATTTTTTGTTATGCGAAATACCGCACTTGAAAATGGCTACTGCAGTAGCTCATGCAAATTTCAGCTTGTGCAGTTCTTCTTCATTATTATTTTAGTGATCATCAATATTTCATGGAAAAAAAAATAAGTGTTTGTATTGGCTGATGAGGGTGGATGCCATGCTCTTCTCTACATAAAAAAAAAAAAATCAGCACTTATAAATTGTCCATTATCAATAATTTCTACTTTCAAATTTTATATCTAATACTGAGAATGCACTTAGCAGATGGCCACTTCTAATGTCCTGGATGATTGTTTGTTCTTATGTACAGCAAATAGATACTTCATATTTACTAACTGAAAAGCATCTCTGCAGTCAGTGCTGAAGGCTTTAATGTACGTTTTGGGTCTTTTTTTTTTCCTAAAGAGAGAATTCGGCAGCAGCAACACTTTATATTTGCTTCCTATAGTATACATTGCTGAGCTGAAACTGTGAGATATTGCAATTAATAAAAAAATTTTAATTTGGAGAGCTTATAATACAATCATAACAAGATTAAGTGAAATAAATCAAATCCAATTTGTGCTTGGTGGTTTTGGGAATAACATTTCTGTCAAGTTGTTGAGCAGTAATCATTAAAACATGGGAATAATCCACCTCCTAATTAAACAACAATAAACAATTGTCAATGGCACATAATTGTTAAAAGTCAACAAAGGTAGCATTAGTGTAAACAAAGATTAGACATAGTTCTTGAAAATGAGAATGGGAATGTTATTTAATGCCTGACAGAACTGACTAAACGCAATATTTGCAATACTAGAGTAACAAATACCTCCATCAATACCATTTAGTTAGGAGAGAAGCTGAGTAATCTGTTGATAATATAAGCAATATGTGGAATGTTTGGTCTTCCATCTTTATTTACACTTGGAAATGTTGTTACACTCCTTGTTACGTAGCTTGTTTGCCTGTAATTTTTCCTTACCTCCTAGTCCTAGGACCAGTCAAATTCTCAGAAAACATTTTAGGCCAAATCCATCTGTTCTACCAGCAGCTGTTTCAGAACTCACACACTGGTTAGTTAGGAACTGAGATTATTTCACCAGACCTTGAATCTCTCAATTCAATTCCAGATAAGCTCCTAAGCTGTAAGCAAGTCTGAGGACACATGCACATCCAAAAACATCACACATGCACACTCACAAAGAAATGCAGATATGGATGTGTCAGGAGCTTTGCATCTGCAAAAGTATCCATGTGCCTGACATGAACATCTTTAATAATTAGGAACCTAAAATGTCTTGTTTCAATGCAATGTGGAGGTAACCCAAATTCCACAGATGCCTGTGAGCACAGGCACAGAGATGAGCTGTAGGAGGGGAGACTGAGGTAAGAAATTTCAGAACCCTTTCTCTGTTGTAAGTGCTTGTGCTTGTAGCATTAATGTGAGTTTATCTGCTATGTGCTTTGCTGGGAAATGACAGTCAAATGGTTTTCACAGGAGACCTGTGGGGAAGTCCAAATTTGTCACATGGAAATTTGTCCCTGTGTATGTACCCATCTAAGCCTGAATCTCTCCTCAGAGTTTCATTCATATGAATGAGTTTTTATGTGACCCTGAAAATTCTGAGGTCACTTAGTAGACTGAAAGGCTGAAAAAAAAAAAATCATACACAGCATGTTTTCTTAGCTCTCACCTGTGCAGGTTGGAGTTTTATTTTGCTAAATCCACAACCGGCAATACAGAGTCTTCATGCTGAAAAGGAGACTCTTGTAAACAAATGCAAAATTGAGCCTTGGATTGCTTTGTACTTCATAGCTCAGTGTCAATTACATGGTGAACTAGACACTGGATATGCCAGAAAAAAATTTCCTTGTTTCTGAAAAGTTTTCCTGGTAACATACATCTCACTCATTGCAATAGCTCGGTTTCCTTCAGATCTCTGGATTGTGAACAGGATGGAACAAAGCTGAGGAATTAGGTGAAAAACAGGTCATGAAAATATACACCATGTAAAAATCTAACAGTATCCTGGAAAGTCTTTAATACTTTAACAGACAACTTTTACTATTGTTGTAACTTTACTGATTTAGCCATGATTTAGTAGTAGTGAGTCTGACTCAGCAGCAATTTTTTTTTGAACACCCATGGAGACAAGCCAAACCTGAGACTAAGGCTGGGATCTGTTCCTCAGAATATATATACACACCATTACATTCAGCTGCAGCTCTAGTCTGCAATATTTATAAAAATATACATTTAAGAGGAAATAGAAGATATACAAGAAATTAGCAGGCATTGTAAACAGGAGCTAAGGATGTTTTAGTGACTTCACATTTATGAATGAATGATGGATTTTGTCTAGCTCCTCCATTACTGAAGTGTTATTAATATTCTTCCTGATTTTCCCAGAAGGTAAACACAATAATTTGCAACACTGCAGTCCACTTCACATCCCAGGCAATCTGTCCAAAGGAGAGGTGGTGCAGTGGAATCTGTTTTATGTCTTTTTTGTTAAAGCTTTGTGTTTTGGTTAGCATACTAATATTTACAAAGACACCACAGGGGACTCCATAACATAATGACACTCCATAAGTGTCATTACCATGTTAGCTGAGGTCAGCTAATCTTGCTTATAAGCATCATACATATCACATGTATCATTCTGCAGAATTCCAAGTGGGAACATAAACATTTATTTTCCATATTCTAGCTCCTGTAATTGAGTTTAAGTAATTTTTCATGTTTATTTTCTTAGGGGGAAATTATGGATATATATATATATATATATGAAGGTCCTTGACCAAGAAAAATCTATAGGGAAACTAAAATGATGGTATTAATGATACTAAAATTCCAGTAGTGATATTTTAATAATCCCCATAGTGATATTTTAATTAACAAAATTGAATTTTGTTTTAAATAGAAAAGCTTGAATAATCAACAATTTAAAGTCTGCAGTCTGAGTTGACGGTTGATATGCATTAGAATAAAATTCAGGGCATTGCTGACCTATTGAAAAGCAGAGATTTTTAAACTGCTGCAGAAAAATTGTTCTTCAGTGGTGAATGAAGATAAAGGTCAAGGATTCAAAGGATGCAGCTTATATGTTTGTGATGTGGGTGCTCTTCCTGCATCAAAACAACAAACACTCTCAGGCTGTATTCTGTATTATCTTTAATTTATAAGGTCTTGATTAGGATCTCCTTTGAGGAGTGGCTTTATACTTTAGTTCAGCAGAATTATTGTAAAATTGTTCTCCAGAATGTGTAGGTGTGGCAGACACTGGCCTAATGTCATTTCCAAATGTTATACCTTCTCCTGAAAAAAGTATTTTTCTTTCCTCCTTTTCACATTCTTGCCTCCCCTTCACACGATATCTTGGAGTTCTTCCAAGGATAGTTATATGCCTCTTTAGACACTTGGTGAAGGGTTTTTTTTTTAAATTAAAGAATATAAAGATTTTTGATCTTTTTTATTTAGTCATTAGTTTCAATTAAGGAGATGTGAACCTGTTATCCAGAGATTAATTCAAGTGTATCATTGAAAGGACAGCAGATGTGATAATATGCAATAAGGTTAGAGACTTCATGGATATAATTCCCTGCTATAATGATTAGTGTAATCCACTAATGAATTAGTCTTGGTAATTTTTAGGAAGGTAAAATTTCAGGAGTGGTTATTTTTACTTTTCTTTCCAGTGAGTAGATGCTTCTTTAACAACTGCATGGAGCTATCCTGGTGTTCTGAAAGCCACTAAAAAATCTCTCACTGAATCCTAAAGGAGAAGAGTCCCTGATCTAATTAGTGCTGCTTTGAGAGGGGAATAGGATAATGTGACATATAGAGGGCTCTTCCAAAATGAATTGTTCTATGGTTCCATGATTTCTGTGTAGGCAGATAACATGATTTTCTTAAGAAAAGCAGTGCAAGAAATTTGCTGCCTTATCCAAAACCCATTGAGATTGGTACACAAATACCTTGCAATTGAGTTTACGTGTCCTATTTTGGTACCTCCTTCCCCTCTCTTACCAACTGAAAATGAAATGAAACTCATTGAATTCTTTGGGTCACTATAAACAGCAGTACTCGACCTGGCCCCACTCACACAGAAAATGTTTGAGACCATAATGTAAGCATGGGAAACCAGCAGAAACCACTTATTCTGGTGCAGCTTCATCATATTCTCTGCATTAAGGAATGCAGTCCTACCTGGTTGGTGGTTTGGAGCCTGAGGTTCTTTATACCTTGCCTCCCTCTGGGAAATCTGCATGCCCTTTGGGAAGCTGATCCCTGGGGATTTCACCCATTAGGCTGCAATCATCTGTGTGATGATAAACACAGCTTTATTTTATTTTATTTTATCTTTTTATCTTATTCTTTTAAAAAAAATATTCTTGATTTTGCATGCTGTGTTGACTAAAACTAGAACTGCATGAAGATTTCCAAAGCTGATCACACACAATATTGAGGAGCTCATGTACAGTCACACTCATTTGGGTTTGGACACAAAATGGAGCACATAAAATTCTCAAGTGACATTTGGTATGTAAATTATAAAAGGAATATTTCTCAAGACATTGTAGACTATAGACACATATGAAAATATATGTGTCTGTATTAGATTCAAATCCAAGTTCTGGAGGAGAGAATAAACAGTTTTATAGCTTAACTTTCTACTTATAATTCTAATATATCTTTTCTCTTGTAATAGCATTAAAATTCAATTCAATTGTCCAGACATAGGTATCTAATGACTCCTGGGCTAATGTACAATTTATAATACTCAGGGCTAGTAAATGTGACAAAGCCTCTCCAGAATATACAAATTATTTTGAAGTGACAACTGGAAACCAGAGAGGATATCTGGGATATCTAAATGCCATGAAATATCTTATGAGGCAAACAGAGTCAAGTCCCTTTGAACAGCCTCTTCTGTGTCTCTCTGGTTTGGTCTAGACATTACACATCCTAATGGATTCACATCTAATCTTATTATCTAGCAGTTATCCTATGCTTCAAAATTCTTGTTAAAAGGGCATTATGAAAGGATTAAGTTAGGGGCTATAACCTTTAAGAAAGGGTTATTTTTTTATATGGAACTGCATGGTTCTGGTTAACCTGAATGGAAGCAATAGAGCTGCAAATAGCTTTAGAATTTGGGACTGATGGAGTTGAAAACCCACATTTTTTTTCTCAATTGAATTTTACACTTACCTCTTCCCATATTATAATTTCATAGGAAAAAATAAAATCAATTCAAATTTATTTTTATAGAAAAAAATCATAATTTTTCCTTTTTGTTTTTCAGATTCTCTAACACAGCCTCTAAAGTCAATCAGAATGTCCCAATTGTTTGCTGCTGCAAGTATTATTATAATGGACAATTTCGTTAGCTGCCCTGACATTCTGCTAAAGATATTTGAGCCCTACAATATTAATACAGTATATATTAAATAACTTAAGAAATAACTAACACATTGAAAAATATATTCATCCACAGGGATTAATCATTACCTGGGATGCTCCTAGTGTGGATACCTATAATGGATATTTTACATGGCATTCAATATTTCCATCAATGAACTGGAAATAAACACCAAATTACCATTGGCAAAATATGTCAACAACACAAATGTCAACCATATAAGGACAAAATGGTTGTCATATGCAACCCAAACTGCTTGTTTAGCCTAATCCTCTGAAATTAAATGTGATTTAATGCTTAATTGCTTAGCCAAATCCAAACTGTTGTATCCAATAGGAGGAATAATCTGTGAAATGTGGTACCTTGTGACAGTCTACCTGTCTGAATTCTAAAACTGCAATTTAGCAACTTGTTAAAGACTCTCATTAACCATTTAGTTCAAGAAAAAAACACAGCTACATGACATAATATTTAACTTTGAAATTGAAAAATAAATCCTATTAATATACAAAACCAGTATGAGCTAATGCAATGCAACTATTGACACCACATCTTGGCAAGGATGTTAGAAGTAATATTATTATTTACAAAAATCTATTATGAGATATGAAATGATAGAACATGACCAGGACCTTTATCAGCTTATAAAACAGAACATTGCACTATAAGTACATGACATTGGCTCTCTGGATATTAGGATTCATCTTACTGAATGATCAATATTTCTCCCTATAACACCTGATACTTTTCTTGGAGAACTTCAATCAAAACACTGAGCTCATATGATCCCAATTAACCCATGAAATCTAAGAGAATAAAAGCACAAGGCAGGAAAATTTCAGGGATTGCTGTTAAAATGAATTAAATGTGTTTGGGAACACAGACACTTTGATAGTAGAAACTACATTGTCAGCTGCTTCCAAATGTGTCAGAAAGATCACAGAGATCAGTCTGTAGAGATAAATTGTGTTGCAAAAATAATTTGCATACAGTGAGAACAACCATGTGCAATGGAGCTTTCCATGCCAAGAAATGTGTTCATGGAAATGAGAAGAATGTAGATAAATATGAGTAAACCTTTCCATTAAGCTTCTCCTCCATGTACTGCCCAAATTCACATTGTCACAATAAGAAAGCCCCTCTGACTTTCTCTTTGAAATGATTCAGTGGCTTCACATGTGTTTTTTTCCCTTCACTTAAAAAGAACTACACTTATATTTCACTCCTTCATTTGTATTTCACTTGTAAAGAAAGCCAGGCACCTACTTTCTTTGCTTTTTCTATTGTATATGGAGCTAAAATTAGAAATCTGCTGATGCATTGATGAAGGAGCCATAAGAGATCATGTTGCCTTATTGTCTCCATGAGTATGTGTCACAAGATTAGATGACAAAAGCAGGGCTGTGCATTGCCATAAGAAGGGTGTGTGACAGGCTGGCAAACCACAGACCTTTGCTGCCAGATGAGGGGAGACTTCAGTCAGCTTCTTCTGGGATCTGTCCCAAAGCCTACTCAGAGTAATTTGCTTTTTAATGACTCTGATGAAGCAGTCAGTACACTTGTGACACTGGAGGATTATTCCAGCCTGAGATAAGTTGTGGCCACTCAAGGGCCCATCCCTGAATTAAAAACACTCCTCAAAAACTGATAGTTTGGAAATTAAATAAAAGTAAATGCTAGTCCCATCTAGAGATTTAATGTCAAGGAATGTGGTAACACAATTTTTTTCCCACACCAGCTCACCATTGTCCATTGTGAGCATTTGCTACATCCATGAAACAAATTACATCAATTCAGCAATCTGCTACAGAACACGATTCTTTCCTCCTTTCTCTGAGCAAAAATTCAAGATTAATTTAGAATGGAAAAAGCAGAAGTGCTAGTTTTAAAATTTCAAGGACTTCAAGATTAGTATTGCTGAGCAATTAATCTAGAAATCAATTTTTCAAATAGAGACTGGGGAAGATATGGGAAGTACCAGTACTTCAGGAAAATATATGTAGTATAGTACATTTCCGAAAAACATGAGTTAATACAGTAATGTTATTGCAAATAGTGCAAATTTTATTTGGGCTGTGTTAATAAGAGTCTTATATATCAGAAAAGGAAGTTAATATTCAGCCTCTTGTTAGAATGTAGTCTGTTTTCTGATGTCTGAGGAACCCAGGTTGAGAAACTTTATGTTCCTCCTCAAACTTCCTGAAATTCTTTCAGTGTTTCATGGTCTGAAAGTATGTGACTGCAGAGCAGATGACAGTGCTACTGATTTAGAAGCCTTTTGGTTCTGCCAGTAGTCATTTACTATTTTCAGTTCTGGTTCAGACATGTAGAACTAGATGAAACTGAGAGCAGAAAAGACACATATAAAACAAGTGTCATTCATCTTTGAATATTATATGTTGAAAATCATGGCAAGGGCTGAATTTCATATTGTTAAGTCCCCCCCTGTCCCCCATCTTTCCCCAGGTTACTTTCTCTTTATTGCTTATAAACCCCTACAGCTGCTTTGAAGCAGGCATTTTTTATTTCCCTCTCTATTGTAGCAAAACTGTTGTAATCAAGATTTTAGAGTCATGAAAGCTGAACAGGGGAGTTCTAAACCTTAAACACCAGATGTGAAAGGCCAGTACTGCAAGCTATATAACCTTTCAAAACAGGCAGAAAAAGTTAATGAGTAACTCCACAAACACTGTTCATGATGTTTCGTTCCAGTCTCTTAACTATCAAAATCTCATGTTATTCATTTCCCCATGTCTGATTGTTTTACTGGAGTGCACTTGCTTTTGAAAGATTTCAGCCTCTAGCACTCTGTGTTCTCTTGTAGAAAAAAATTATATATTTGTCTTTTCTTTCCCCGAGGTTTTGCAGGGTTTTTTTTTTTTTTAATTTTATTTGGCACTTTATAATTTATTACATTCCTTGCTTGCATGTACATGCACCTTGGCATTATGCTGCTTTAATGTGAAGACTGGGAACTCATGACAGAACAGGTTTACAAGGACTGGCAAGCATGCATTTGCGCAGAATATCTCAACAGATATCTGGCACTTACTATATATGGAAAAATTGCTAAAAACAACTTTGAGGAAAGAATCTGAAGAACTACTTTCATTAGCTTCCAAAACAGATGTTCACATGTACATATATAGAAAGTGGGACAGCAGACAAACACATTGATTTGCCTGTAATGCTCTTTTGAACCTGGCATGTAGTAAAAGTAAAAATGTCACCTAACAAGAGATCCATCTGCCTTGGTTTAAGCATCCAACACGGTAACTAAGTTACAAAGTGACTAAGACAGTTTCTACACACTCTTTTAAATAGTCAGTGGAGAGAAATACCTTCTCCAGACAGCAATTCATCTCTTCCTGAGATAGGTGTCTAGAGCAGATCAGATAAACTGTCCTCTAGGGAAGCCTATGTCTCTTTACTGACTGCTAGGGGAATGGGAATAGCTTGAACTTGGATATCCAACTTCTAGGCTTCTGAAACATGATGAATTTCATTCTGATATGGCCAAAGAACTGACACAAAATCATTGGCCTGATAAAAAGGAGAAAAATCTATCCAGCTAAATCCCACACATTTTATACCCAAGAATATGAGTGAATGAAAATTCAAGAATATTAAAATTGCTTTAATCTGTTATCTGAATAATTTTCCATTATGATACCATCAGCTTTTCTCTGTAATACATCTTTTACAGGAAAACAAAAATTTACAACTTGGATAAGGTTTCCATATGAGAATATAAAAGTCTGGAAAAATATCACAGCAGTATTTAATGCTTATAATAATTGCTATTAGGTATAATTAAGATATCCAATTAAAGGTTAATGTTTTAATATATATATGCATCTATTTAAAAGGCATCCGAGAGATGTAGGAATCAAGTCATGAATTTTTATTTGGTTTAGATACATAAGTGCTTCAGGCTGTCTTGAAAATCCTTCCTTATTAGTATATACAGTCATATGATCACACATCTTCAAATCCACCTCATGCAGAACAGTCTCATTGTGTCTAAATGCTGACTGCAAGGCTGCCATTCACATGAGAAGTAATCACAGGATCAAGACCAAATGATACTTTTTTTTCAGGAAATCTTCTCTTCTTAGTCTGTATTTTCCTCCACGAATTTGTGAAATTGTCTTGTATGGTGAAAAAAAAGAAGCTCCTGACAAAGTCTTGGAAAAAAAAAAGATAATAAATAATAACTGATCCAAATATTAATTCTATATAAAAATTCTTTAAGAGTTATGATTCCAAATGAAAACAGATGCTCAGAATGCTGAAATTTCTTCACATTTGAATAGTCAGAAATTTGAGCAATTGTGCATCAGAGACATCTGGCAGTGGACCATTTCTTTAAACATTCTTGTGTGAATTTTGATGAAACTGGGTAGACCTAGGCAACTTGAAAGAGGCAGCTGGGCATCATCCAGTTTTCTCTGTACATCCCTTTCACTGATTGGTTTAGCTGACCAACCATCTTTCCTGTGCCTCACTTCTGTTCTCCACCTCCTGCTTTTAGTTTCTCCTGCTTGGTCCCTGATCTACCACACAGAATATTTTTTGTGAGTGTTTGAAGAATGCCTAACAGAAATACACCAGGATTGCTACTGGGACATGCAGTGGGCCCAGAAAGACAATTGTGGGTCAAATTGAGAGGAGGAAAAGGAAGACATGGGTAAAGGACATATCATGTAGATGTGTAGGATGGAGGGGAGAGCAGAAAGATCAAAAATTGTGACAGGAACTGCTGTGGATGGTGGAGAGAAAAGAGAACAGTGAAGATGTGTACTGAGAGGTGAATTGCTGGACAAAGGTGGTTCCTTTGTGGTTTACCTCCAAACATCAGTCCAGTTATGTTACTGGAAAATGCTGTCCTCTTTATTTACAAGCCTGTTCAGCTTTCAGTGTCTCCCCTACGTGGGCAGCAAGAGCTTCCTTAACACCTCCTGCACGAAGGGGGAACACTCCATATCTGCCACAGAGGATTGGGTCACCTCAGCTGCCATTCATGAAGAGGTATTTCTCAGTCACACTTCTTTTGGAAAATTTTCTTGTTTATACTGTGGATTAGCACTTCTCAGTTATCTCCTTCATGTTTACAATTTCCAATTAGTTCAGTCATTCCCCTAGGGATTAATCAAATAATTTCTCTGTAGAATAGCAAACACCAGCCTTCTAGAGTAGTGCTTTCTTCCTCAGGTTGCATTTGAGCCCTTTAACACTGTGAAAAGAGTTTTAAGTTTGCTATAAAGACTCATCATAATTTTCAAGGTATTAGAAAATTGGGCATTTGTATGGAATTTAAACCAGTACACACAATATGTGGGTTATTTTGGCAAGGGGATAAAATGAGAGGATATTATCTAAACAGGAAGTCCATTATGGCTAAATCATAAAGTTTGTCTTCTAATTAAATCAAATCTGCTTTAGAGGCTGTTTATTAGAGACCATGAAACTTACTGAATATCCTAATGGTTAATGAGGTAAATAAATGAGAAATAGAACTGATGAAGAAAGGTAAGATTGCTGGATTTAACTGTAGGACTTGATTACATTGAGCCAGAGAGCTCCATCTATTGTTTATTTCATTTTTCATTCCCCATCTTTGAAGGGATGTGTTTTTCACTATTGACCTCCATTTCTGCCTTTTGTGACTATTTCCTAAGGTTTCAGCTTTTTTCACTGAATGCTTTTGTCTCTCTCTTTAGTGAAAATAAAGAGCTTTTGTGCTTACAGTTCATAAAATATTGTTGCTCCTTAGAAATTTTCTGAACTGCTTGCCTTTCTTCATTAGTATGATCCTACTGCTGAAGATCAGAGGGGACATATTTTAATAACAGATACAGAAGTATGTTAGCTTTTGTTAATGTTAGCTTTTCTAGCCACTTAAGCATGTCCAGGTAAACCTGCCAATTCATTATGCACAAATAATAAATCCAGAGGTATTTATGTTGTATTTTTTACAGCATTCAAGACTGAATAATTTAAGAGAAATATTCTGCTGTAACATCTGGAGACTGAGGAGAACGTGCAACTCTCCATAGGTTCTCTGAGTGGAGACTGCACAGTACAATACCTATGAATATAGATTAATGCATGTATATGGATGGAAGAATGATCTTTTAGACCTATCTGAGAGTTAGGAAATTTCTCTATAATCTCCCCAGAATATCAGGGAAAGCTTAGGGAGATACAGGCCTTGCATATTGCTCATTAGAAGTAATTGGCTGTATAAGAAACTGTAAATTCTCTTCCACAATTTCTCAAGGCACAAATGATCTCTTTACAATTCCTCTCACATAAGGGTATTGCTACATTGTCAAAGAAACTGGGTAAACTGATTTATAATCCTTACAGTCTGGTATCACTTCTTCAGAGTTTGGTGTGTCTCTTGTTGTCAGATATTTGTTTGATGTATTTACTCTGTTGTAGCTTGGTAATGGGTAATTCCCATAATCAGCTGTCATATTTCTCCTGTAGGGCATGGAAGGATTCTATCTCATTTGCAGTATTATATTTAACAGAAAAGAGTTCTGTGTATGTGTAGAGAAGAGTACTCACATGATCATAAGTTGTTCTTATGGCTGCTCTGCTTAAGGAACTAAACCAGATTTCTTTAGCAGAATAAATTCATAAGCATTCTTTTTATTTTCTGCTTTTAAATAGGACTAAGTCCAGGTTTCTCTTAGACTAAAGGCATTAAAAATGTATCTGATCATTATATGCTATTTGAATATAGAAAAGAAACAGCATGCATAAACCTTCCTTAAAAATTATTAAATCTGTTGCAGAAGCAACCAGAAACGTTAGCAAATTCTGCAGAATATTGGTGGCCACAAATTTGTGTCCTTTCTCTTCCTAAGCATAGCTTCTGTGAATGATATGGAAGATCTAACAGAAAACTAATAAGCACTTCTATTATTCATTAGATCAAATTACATGTCTTCTTCTTCTTCTTCTTCTTCTTCTTCTTCTTCTTCTTCTTCTTCTTCTTCTTCTTCTTCTTCTTCTTCTTCTTCTTCTTCTTCTTCTTCTTCTTCTTCTTCTTCTTCTTCTTCTTCTTCTTTTATGTCTTTCTCCACATTTTTGATTCCTTTACTGAATTCTCAGTTATGTGGGATGCCTCCTCCTCTTTTGCATTTTGGGAGCAGTGTGAGTCTACATATGTATAGCTGGTACTTGTGATTTTGTGGAACAGAAGAGGAGAGAGGAAGTGGTGGTGTGTAACAGTTTATTTGCAGTAAAACCTGGGTATAGCTTCACACTTATTGTTTTCAGAGAGTCTTTGGTATTTGGAGCAGGGAACTCCCTCAGGCGAGATACTGATTTTGTGGCTTTTTATCTGGGCTGTGAAATTCTGCTCAGCTTTCACTGGTATCAAAAGTTTGAAGAAGGCCACATGAATTTTCATTAGCCTGTCTTAGGTTGCCTTCTGAAAACAGTTTCTAATTTCTTCTACTGCAATTTTTCTTACCTTAGATTTTCTGCTAATACATAGTGTTTTAGAGATGTAAAGTAAGTTTTAGGGCTTTCTAATTAAAATCCACCTTATCTAAGTGTGGATTCTATATCTATATATATATTTTTTTTTTTACTCTAGCTTGAGTTACTGCATAGATCTGGGATGGACTTTGATAAATTTACCATGTAGCTTCCCACAAGATGATTTTTAATCCTGGGAAGATCAGCTGTTGGGGGTGGTGTTGGAGAATAGGATTTGGAAGCAAAAAATCTGGGTTTTTCTCATCTTTGTCTCATCTGTGTGTTGGGGAACAGATTTAGTTGAGGGCTCTGCTGTCGCTCATGGTGAAGTGAGCAGCTCCTGGGAATTTTGGAGATAATTTTGAATTAAGTGAATGATTTTGTAATATTTCAAAAGACATAAACTCTCTTGGACTACATTTGATCATTTTAAACACATCATAAACAGACTCAGTTGAGTCAGGGGTGAAGTGAAAGCAAGTTAACCGTGTACTGCTGAGTGAGTAAACTATGTGACCTGACACTCCTGATGCATTAGTTGCTGACACGGAGAGTTTTACCACATGATAACTGCTTGACTTGCAAATGAAGAGGCTGCTTTGAAAAGCAGAGAACTCTGTTTCCAGCCCTTGGTTGGGTCCCATGTTTCTGTACCTTCTGAGGCGCCTTTAGGCAGTCCCTGTTGTTTATAGACAAAGAATGCTGCAATTTTACTGACTTTCATGTGAGTTTGTCAGAAGTTCAGCAATTATTCTATCAGAATTCAGCTTAGAATTTTGAACAATACCAAACTAATATTTTTACTTGTTAGGAAGACTCTGGGTTTTGCTTGTCTTCCGAGGCACTCTAACAATATCCCACTTTGCAGGTTTATTTGATGTCAGCTATGACAACAAAGCTTCACAGTTTTCCAGTAAAGTAGAGTTTTGTTTGTCCTTTTTATCACCTGGTAAGTACTGGATGAGTTTCAGTGCAATAACAAACCATAAAAAAACAGAATGGAGAGAAGAATAAACTTTTATTGTTTTAGCAACAAATCTGTTCCGCTTTGCCTTTCCAACGAGACACAAAAGCCTGTCTTTTGTTTCAGCACTGGAAAGCCTTTAACCTTGTTTGCAAACACTAGCAATTCATCTTCCACTTTATGTTTATCTGAGCAAGAATATGAAAACTGTTAACACTAAACAAGGAAAAAAAGCCTTTTTATACAGCTGAATGAATATTGAATGGGAATAATGCTCCTGAGTTTCGGGTAGAGGGCTATTATTTTGATTATTATATTCATATCATGATCAAAATTGCATAGCTGAGCAAGGGAAGTGGTACTGTAACATTACTGCTAATTGAAAAAATTTTCTAAATGACTTCTTGTGAGGCAAAGATAACTAAAGACTCCATTAGCTCTTGTTTCACAGCTATTAAGTTGTTGTTGATAACACATCATCCTCAGATGGAGAAACGAAGTTCTAGCCCATTTCCCTGGTTTCTTGACTGAAAAGAGGTGGGTACCATGTGACTCTGAGAAGTAATCCTCAGTGCCATGAATAAAGTCAAGCAGTAAGTGAGTGACAAAACTCTCAGTTGAATTCAGAGCTTTTCACTTCCAGATATATGTCAATTTTCTTTGCTCTAAACATTTTTCAAAGCCACATATTTTCACCCAGATGGTCCAGATCCCTTATTCTCCTGCTGTATTGCTTTCATTTCAGTTATGCTTGAGCTTGTATTCCCAAGATAAATCACTGCATGTTATTGAGTTTGCATCTTTGCTATAAAAGTGTATTCTAAACAAGCATGGACTGGGAGAGTATTCATGTACAGTGTGGGAGGGAAAAGGTGTTTTAACATTTCTTAATGTTGCATGAAAGTCTGCATAGACTATGTGACAGTGAATGACACTATGAAGTTTTATTGTTAGAACTTTGAAGGACCATTACCCAAGGGTAGAAGGATATTCTGGTTTGCTAAGTAGCAGCTGTAAAACCCTGACTGCTCTTGCTGTACAGTATTTTTTGTTTATACCACAAACAATTTTTTTAAAACTTCATTAATTTTTAACTTTTCATTTTGCTTTTCACTGGCTTTCTGTCTTAGAAGTACAGATTCATAAGACATGAGAACAAATATATCACAATCATAGATTAAACCTGATCTAGCACCTCCTGAAGAATCATCTTGCCTCAAGTCACCTTCCTAACTTTCCCCTATCACTCTCTACAATCAATATGGAGAAAGGTAGATACATCTAGAAGATGAATAATTCTACCAGACTTCATTACTCATCTTCAAATTGCCCTCAGAAAGTGCTGATTTCTCTCTCCTAATTTTATGGTCTACTTAGAAAAACAACTTTGACAAAATGTTTCAGATTAAATTAATCCCCTGTTAAGAATCTCCTTTGTCTTCAGTGGGAAATACTTGGTTCTGTGACTTACTTAGAATTTTGAAAAGTAGCATTATAATCATATTTTTTCCCCTGGTATATTTAAATTATTAATCCTAGTGTATGCAATAAAATTGAAATATTTGAGATTATGTGTGCTTTCATGGACTACTCCCAAAGGAAAATTATGTAGAGAATCTGCTCAACAGGGTAAAATGGAAATTTTAAAATTTGAATTATCTTTATTTTTCTATACCTATCCTCCTTTGCATATGTATTTTTATGTTGTATGTGAAGTGTGTGTGTTGCATAATATTTATTATTTCTAAAGTAATGGCACCTAACATCAAATTAAGAACAAGTTCTTATTACAAATAACATCACAAAATGAAATATGCCATGGGCAATCCCACTCTGGAAAAAGCTTTCTCTCTTGGATGTAGGTTTCTATTTCTTTTTCTATTTACATAGAAAATTTACATTCTTTTTCTAATAATGAGTTTCTCTTTTTTAATCATATAGTAACTGCATTAATGATGAGTACTTCTGTGGTCAGTTCAGTTGGACCAAAAATTGAATTTAACTTTATTTTGTTCATGGATTTAAGAAAACAGCCCATTTTTTGATAATTAATAAAATCATATTGATTGACTCGAGAAATAAAGAGTGGAGGAATCCTTTCCTTGGACTGTCATGCTTTCACATTATTATTTGGCTTTCCCATTTCTAAAGCATCTGATTTAGTTACAAAAGTGATGTGTTTAAGCATCTGCTTATTCATCAACTTGTAAATAATTTTCTGCTCTGAATATGAGACAAAACAATACTAAATAGATGAGATAAATAAATGCATATGGAAGTAATATTTGATGTAATGCTTTTCCTTACACTCCTACCAGAAGTTAAAGGCAAATTAATTTGAGCATTAACTCTGAACATCTTCTCAACTTAGGCAATCCAACTAATTTATTGTATTTACCTAATATCCATGCCCACAATAGCAGACAGCTCCTTATAGAACTTGCTGTAATTGTAAAAAGGAAAACACAGGAACTATTTTGGTTCAGGATTCTAGATCAAAAAAACTGTCATCTGATTAAAGAACAAGGACTGCTTAGAACCATGAAAGAATGTTTGTTATTGTTTTAGGACACAAGTTTTGTAGGAATCATATGATAAGAAAATGACATGGAAAAAGTTTCTCTTTCGGACACCCTTGAATCAGCTGTTCTAATCTTGTTTTGGCATATGTAGGAAAAAGCAATCAGGCAAGTTGTAATATGCTAATCCTGCTTCATCTCCTGAGTTCTTTAATCGTGGTGACTGCTTCTTCTTCTGCTGTTTTGGAAGGAGAGTTTTTAAATATTTTCTGTTGCCTGAAGTTTACAGAACTCTATCTGGGGAACGATTTGAAAAGAAGTATAGAAAAAAAGTCTCAAATTAAAGGGTATTATTTCCTTCCAGTAGGAAATTAATTAATTGAATTACTAATTAGTATACCTAAGAAGACATTTTCTAAACAACAGGTATCTAAAAGCACTCAACTGGAAAGTGTCTGGTTTTGCATCATCATTTTGGTAGAAAGGAGGATCATGCTGATTTACAGAAGTGATCTGAAGGAAATCAAGGTAGAACCAAGATAAGCTGAGATGTGAATTAAGTTCAAAGTGGTCATGAAGAACATTGCTGAAAATATCCTTAGACTCATTCCTTTTCTGAGCCTTATTCCAGACAAAGAAGTTGATGGAGAGGAACCTATATGAATGATATGCCATGTTGCCATTGCTTGCAGGGAAAGATTGTTATCTGAAGCATTGGTGTAGAAGATGTAAAAGGTGTTCAAAATGGCATCTGATTTCAGTAGTGTAGAGGTTGTTTAAATTCAACTTTCTCACCAATAACTGCAATTGCCTTCAAAAATGGATGGCCACATTAGATGCCAGAGTAAGGAAAGGCAAACAGGCAAGAGGGAAAATTATTCTCCAAGAAATAATATTATATTCATTGTTGGAAATGCTGCATGGTATTAAGGGGTAGAGATGTGCAAAACTCAGATGGAAATGTTCACAAGAAACCTTGTGAACTTGAAAAAGTAAAGTTTTTCCTGCTTAGACAGGCCAGTTGGCCCAGATGGGCTCCTGAAACTCTTTCCAGCCTAAATGATCTTATGATTATACGACATTTTCAAAAGGGGGCTTTGTTTCACTTGAAATGGGTGTTCAGATTGGGGTATGACAGTGCCCAAGCCAAACACCGTCACTAGATATTTAATAAAATAATGTTATAAAGTAATGTGAAGAACATTGAGTAAAACTGATCATGAAGCAGTATATTGAAACTAGGGGAAAAAAATGTTCCCTAAAAATCCAGCATGATAAAAAGCCTGAAGCATTTTCCATGAAAACTTTTGCACATATGTGTAAGTCCAATTAACAAGAATCTCTTTTCCAGCAAAATTGAAACAAATCATATGTCACTAAGATCTACACATATTTAGTGTATATATCCTATGATAAATATTAGTTCTATTTCTCAATTTAGAAAGTATATTTTTTTGACTGAAGTTTTCAACACTGAGACACAGATAAATTGAAGTTAATATTAAGTCACAGTATTAATAAAACTTCTTTGTTAAGCACACACTTAATACCCAAAATTTCAGTCCATATAGCCTTTGAAACAGGATTCTTGCACATTTGGGTAATTTGTAACAAAAAGTCAAAGACTGTAACTGTTGAAAAGGCTTTCCTATAATATCCTGCAAGACAAAATAAAATGAGGACAGCATTCTCTGTTGCCATGGAAACACAAATGTCCACTGCAAATTATGTGATGTTTAAAGTTATTTTCTATGCCAGTTTGAACAATTTTTCTAAAATATAATGTTATTTTCACAGAGAGACAACACCCCTGCTGTTTTAAAGTTGAGAACTTTGTGAAAACAGATACATAAATGTTGCCTGCACCACCAGCCAAAGACTTTCTAAATTGGAACTTTTTTACATTTTCTTCTTTTGAGTAATAGGAAATGACTAAGTTCAGAGAGCTGAAAATCCCCTTATTGTTGGAAACTGATTTATTGTTTTAGGCTGAAGATTCACAAGGAAAACAAAGGGCAGTACACAGGACTGGATCACTAAAGAATTCCCCAGTCTGTGCAGGGAAGTGGAGGACTTCACATCCAGGTGAAGTCTTTTCTAAACTTTACAGCCAACAGTTCAGCCAAGGGCTGGGCTTACATGTCATCTATTTCTGAAGCAAACAGGTCTCTGTCACAGCTGATGGGAGGCCCTGGGACCCTCAAACAGGTCCTGAGGTGCCTCTGCCCAGCAGGTGGAGAGAGCCTCTGCAGTCCTTCCTAACACGTTTCCAGGCTCTCCATGGGCGATCCTCTGGGATGACTCATCTGAAAAGGAACATTTACATTCTTTGCGGTTTCTGTGAAAACCCAGATGCTTGAAACCAGCTGAATAGTGACAGATATACAATCGGCATCCTCAGGAGCACCAACCCGTGGGTGAACCCCAGAGAAGGATGCCCTTGCAGAGCTGTCATTGAACAGATGTTGCACAGCTCAGCTGTGCCTCAGCACACTCTTGTTTGAAGGGCCTGCACTGCAGGAGGGAATGCAGGAAACATCACATCTCCCAAAATTCACTGATAACACAGAGGAAAAGCAATATTCCTTCCCTTCCCAGGGTTTCTAATGGCTACAAAGAGTATCAGGGTGGGACGAATGCCAGATGTATGTCCCTTATACAAACTGAGGAAGAAAGAGGAGCAAAGTTTCCAAAACATAGAGCCTGCAGCATCTGTGAGTTAGGCTGGAGTGGAGAGAGTGAAAAGTCAAGGACCTTAATTTATTCTTCTCTTCCAACTTTGCCACGTGAAGCCCAGAATATCAATATTTAATGCAAAACTTGCACAGTTTGATTTTGATCCCAAACTTTACATGGAGAAAATCTCATCAATAATTTTACTAAAGTCAACAGCTCATCCATCATTGATCCAAACATTCCTACCAATTGTTTCTGACTAGCACAAAGGTTTTCTGAGCTTTATATAAATTAGTTCCAAGCTTTTAAAACCCCAGTATATGAAAGGCAGATAAATAATTAATAAACATCATTGCCTTCTATGGCAGCATGCACCTTCCTTTGTTGCATACCTCATTGGACCATGGATTCTGCCCAGGCAGTCCAGTACAGGTTTTTGCTGATATTGCAAACATCACAGTTGTCCCATCTAGACACCTTTATTCAGTAAATGATTTATAAATGCAACAGATTAAACAGGAAAAAAAGCAACAACATTGACATGGTGCTCATGTGATGCAAGGCACAGCACCAGATTTCCATGGAGCAGTTTTATGTTTTCATGGTAAACAGCTTTTGAGACTCAGCAATCATTGTTTTGGGTTGCCTCAGGGAGTCAACTCATCTGCACTTGCTCTGACAGTGTCAGATGATTGTTCAGGCTTTTAAACATCACATGAATAAACGTCAGAGATGCCTGAAGGCTCTCAAGCAGTGTGGGCTAAACTGAATTTTGCCACCTTGGAGATGAGGGGCTGAAGAATTGCTTGGCTTCCTGGCCAAGAGTGGACAGTCCGAGTGAAATTGATGTGGGAATGGAGAATGGGGACAGCAAACCCTAGAAATTGTGGTCAGTTACTGCTGCTTTATCCTCCCTTGTGTCTTAGTGGAAACCTTCCTTTCTTTTTCACTGACAGCAGGGGATGACCTGGGTTTCCAACCCACTGCTGCAGGCAATGGCACCAGCAGAGCCATAGCCTTTTTACCTCTCCTGTTCCCTGCTCTTTCTGCAAATTGCCTCATAACTTGCTGCCTCTGGCTTTTCTGTCACAGCATTCTCCTTCTTTGGTTGACACCTCACAGGGCCACAGATTCTGCCCGGGAAGTGTGGCACAGGTCAGGCTGTTATAGCAATTAGCACCATTATTTTATTCAGTAAGCATGGCATATTAGACAGGAAAAAACAGGTGGCTTGCTTTGCATACACCTGGGTCTGGTTGTGATGAATGTTAAGGAATTATACTTACTAGCAATAAATAATGCAGCTCTTCTGATCTCCCACTAAACTTGTACCCAGAGAGGTCTGTCAGTGCCTGCAGCTCAATTGCAGCTAATACTTTCTAAAGAAACCATCTCTACCCTAACTTTAGGGAATTTGCAACGACAATGACTTTTTATCCAAATTTCAAACAGAACAATTTTTCTATGCCCAGCCTAGTTTTTCTCCTAAGACCCGAATTTGCTCTAGGTGTATTTTATGACTCAGCACCCTGTCCTAGTTAAGTCCCTGTCATCATTGGTGACAGAGACAGAACAGAAATGTATCATGCAGCTACATTGTTAGGACTGAAGAGAACCCAGAAGGAGCTTTTAATCTTTAGGCCAGAGGCTAAAAAGGTAACATGATAAATTCACAAGCATCTAGACTGTGCAGTGACTTTCAGACTTGATGGCAACCTGAGGCTGCAGAGTGAATAACTGATGAAAACCTAAAAATGTGTGTGTGGGGAGAAGTGCGAAGAGATCAGCTACAGGCATATTTTTTAGGCAGGAAAAATGCTGTCTGTTAACAACAGCTCATGTGAGAGCACTCTGGTACTTAGTGTATCTGACTCCCCACACAGAGATAATGGGGAGAGTCAGGTATAGCACAGGGCAGGCCAAAACTGCTGAGAGATCAGATCCAGGATGCATGGAAGTAGAAGGGATTGTATGTGGCTGCTGAGATCACTGACTCATCTGGGTGCCATCATATGCCTGCAATTAATTCAACATGCCTGGTGCCTGGAATAGTGGTGTAGGCGTTCAGACAACATGTTCCTCTGAGAAAATACACAGTGAGACAGAGCCTTGCACAGCCCTACTTACCACAGCTTGCTCTTACTAAATTATGGACCTCCAAGAAGCTGGGGATCAATGGGAGGGCTGTAGCTCCAAAGCAGGATTTAAATGCATGTTAGCAGACACCTAGGTAATATCTGAGAGCTCGAGCTTGAAACTATTCCAAGATCAGGCTTCTTCCTCTCTGTCTGGCTGTGGCTGTGTGAAATGGCTGTGGAGCAATATGGGACAGGGAGGACAGTCCATCCAGACCTTGTAGGAGCCCATACAGCATAGGACTGTAAAGGGTATCTCAAAGCTAGTTCTAAATATGGCTAAATCCAGGCAGAGCATCCAAGACAGAAATTCAACTCAAAACTACCTGTGTACAGGCAGTGCAGAAGCACCCTCTGTTCTCCTTGGGAGCAGAGCAGATCTGACCATGTCTGGGTGCCACGTGCAAGCAGACACACACTCCCACTGCTGCTTGCTCATAGAAGTGTATGGTTCATTTACAATCACTGTCTCATTCTCTGTGAACTTCTCTGCGCTGAAGCATGTTAGCACTTATAAAAAAAACTAGGAAAGCTGTGGGCTACTGACCCATATCTGCATAAAACCTCAAATTAATCTTCCTCTCCTGCTCTTTTCCATCCCCAGTGATGACTGAAAATAAGAGAGAATAGTGATTAGATTATTTTACTAATCTTTATCCTATTTATTAAATCATGACATTTCATCCCCCATTGAATTGCATAACTATACTATTGAGAAGTGTAATATTATCCATTTTTATTTCAAAATGCTGAATAAAAGGCACGTCTATGACACATTTCAGCGGAAATTAGACAATGATATTTTTGTACTCAGAAATGAGATGTGTTTTTATCTTACCATGCTTAATATTCATGCTAATTTACAACACACTTTTTTATTATCTGAGAAGCATATTCTTTAGGTATAAATTTGATCTACTGCCTGCTAGCTCAGGATTACATGAAAAGGCTTTTGGCCCATTTCTCTTTGTATTCTCTTGTGTGCTGCCATGCAATGCAAGACAATAAAACTATAAAGATCTTCCTGAATATTCTTCCTCTCAGTTTTTTTAAACCTACAGAAAATCCTCGCTTGATATGGGCAGACGACAAAGGGTTATTCTTCCATTCTCTTCTATCAGAGATGGATCTGAAGGTCTTTTTGCTCAAAGTACCTCCAGCTTGCTTTATACGTCATTTCATAATGTTTTATTATATGGACTTATAATCACTTAACATCTAATAAAAAAAAAAAGGAATTTTCGTGGCTGAAATAGAGCATCTTGTCATTCTCCTCGCCCTGATCATATTAGGTATGTTCAAAATTATCCAAAGCTTTTTCTAGCTCAGTTTAGGGATTTGTGTATATGTCTAAATAATAAAACTCTCCCATCACATTGGTTTTTTTCTAAGTCTGTAAATCCTGTGAACTTTCCTTTAACCACCAACAGACAGATGAAGTATTTCCATTAGGATTTTAGGGTACTCTGTACATAAGAGGTTCAATCTGTGCAAGCTTACTTGAAAAAGCAGAGTTATTTATTGTTAATCACCTGGCCTGATAGTTGCCTGCTGGATAAGCTTCCTTCTTAAAAGAAAGGAGAAAAAGAAAATTTAATCTCTCTAGTTGATGCTTAGCTATCTTTTTCTCCAGGAGCTATATCAACCACCTTAGCCACAGCTAAGGACACAATTACTCACTCCACTTCTATATTTGGGTTGCTGCTGTTTGTGTTTTCTCTCTCTGGATGAGGATTTTAATAGGATCTCAGAAGGCGAATGCTGTCACTACACTTACAGACTTAAACACTTTGCACAGTTGATGTTTTAGCAAATACAATGAGCAGGTGAGACACTGAAATAATACATGTTATGAGCTGGAGGACATGTGCTGGTTTTATATACTTGTGACTTCTCAACAGAATGCCACAGGAGAGGGCTGGTTTTTTTCCTCAGTGCCTGTCCATTAATCTAACTAAAGAATGTCAGATACAAATATCTCAAAAGATGCCTATGAATGTCCTGACAGAAATTTTCTCCCCTGCTGAAAATATTATGAATTTCAATGATTAAAACTGCAATGCATCTGTGCTGTACACCAGTGACATGGAGTATGAGATTCCTCTCCAGGCAGCAGCTCTTCTCTGGAGATCACCATCACCATCCATAAGGGATAAAACCTGTAGGCTTTGATAGTCAGAAGGCTTTGATATAGTGCCCCTCTAGCAGAATCTCTTTGGTGCAACTTTTGGGCTGTTATGCTATAAAAATAAGGCTTGGAACTGGGTTGTAAAGGAAAAATATGTACTGAGTACCTCTCCTCAGTTTAGGCACTGAATAGCACAGTTCATCTTGCTTTTCTCAGTAACAGTAAAATATCCATTTTCCTACTGGGACAGCAAGTAGAAACAAATGGAAACTATTTGAATTTTCCAGTGCTAATTCAGCAGATCTGTGTTTAAACCCACAGATATGCACTGACTTGTTCAGTATGTCAGCATTAACTCTAAGTGTCAGAAAGAGGTAACATTTGTGTACCTGGCCAAAGCCCACAAGAGTGAAAGAGTTTTATATTTAATATACATATGTATTTTAAAAAATCAAAATGTGAATGAATAGAAAAAAATAAAATAGCATGGTATGTGGACATTACAGAGTACATATGATTAAACACCTCAGAAATTCTGGTGGATTCCAGATTTAGAGCAAGGTCAGGACCAAATCTGGTTTATTTGATCAGAAAGAATGAAAGAAAATGGAGAAACAAAGTGGAGAATCAGTGATCTAAGAATCACAAGCAAAGTCCTCCAAAATCTTTCTTAGTCCTTTCTCATTGTCCAAGTGGCAGCAGGCAAGTAACAGGCCTTTTTTTGATGGTAATATCCTTGATTTTTTATTTTATGCACAGTTCCTTATAACAAATTACCAGTAAGACTGGTTTCTATTGTCTTCCTTTCTCTTCAGCTTTATTTTGCTGTATTGCTCAGGTATGATACACTTCCAGTTAACAGAGAAAAAAAGAGAAAAGCTATTCCTTCTTTTTTTTTTGTTTTGTTTTTTTTTTTAGGTCACTGACTTTTTGTAGTGGGAAAATTCACTATCGTATGACTTTGCCAGTAAATCAGGCCAAATGATTTTGTAAAGCCAAATGCTTGGAAACACGGTCAGCTGATTAAGGCATTGGGCTGTGACTCAGAGGATCTGGATTCAGTTCCTGGCACTTACTGCATCACCTTGGGCAAATCACTTTACTGCTTTTATCCTTGCAATTCCAAACGCTGAAGAACCTTGGCAGCATTTCTTCTGCCCTCTCCCCGCCTCCCCCACCATGGGCCACCAGTGCATCCTACAAGCTGTACACAGCTGAGAGAATGGGGTTTGTGCTCAGTACAAAGCTCCCTGCCATCAGCTGAAGTGAAATACATATATGGAAGAAATTTGCTTCCTTAAAGGCACTCTCAGTTGGCCCCATAAATAAATAAATTGTGAAGAAAAAGCCCAAAGCTCTCCTTCAGAAAGCCAGCTCCATGCTCTCCCTTATTTCCATCATTTGCTCTGTGGCAATGAAAGCAAGCCTTGTATTGTTAGCAGTGGCAGGAGAGATGCTGCTTCTGTTTCTGCTGATAAATATTTCTACTGCCAAAGCAGCACCTGCAGTGCCAGCACTCAGAGGGTGCTGCAGACACCCACCCAGCCTGGCTCCCCTCCTCTCAGGGTGCTCTGTTCTGGACTGGGCTCCAGAGCAGCAGCATTTCCTTCTGGAGGCTGTGCATGCCTCAGCAGCCATTCTTGGGTATGATTCTTTCCAAGCTGTCAGCAGAGAGAAGCAAAGGAATCACTTCCCAACCTCTGATCTCCCAAGAATCCTTAATGGGCATGCATCCAGACGTTTTCATTAATGTAAGTAGCAGCTAACTAAACTGGCTAATAAGTTGTCTCTGTTTTTCACTCATTTTCAATCAACATAACTAATCAACATGCCAGAGAATGCAAAATACTGTACAAGCCCTTGAGAAGAGAAGCATTTTTAATCATCATGATTGTTCATCTGTTGATAAAAAAAGTGTCTTAAAATTAATAAAATGATAGCTTGTGATGCTGAATCTTTAATAGCATATGGAAAGCGCATTCAATATAGAGCGGAAAAAGGCATTGTGGGATATGCTCTGAATCACAAATGTACTGATGTGAAAATTCAGAGGGCTCATGGCACAGTGATGGACAGTTAAATATCTAATGTAGTTAGAAAGGAAATATGACCTGGGGGTGAAAATTTAAACTGAGTTGAAAATACATATAAGTAGGTGACAGTAATAAAGAGGAATAACACAGCTAATAATACTTGGCATTTGTATCCTTTTGCATTTAGCAAGCACTTTATAAATCTGCATGAATAAAGACAAACCAGGTCATAATAAAATTAACATTATAATTCACAATTTATATATGTAACAGCTGACACACAGAGAAATTAAAACCAATATTACCAAAAGACACCTGCTTTCATTCTGATCCCTGTCTATCCTTCACTGAAAAGTCAAGGTTCCCAGAATTGAGAAAGCCTATTAATTTTAGGTGCCTTAATTCTCAAAAAATATAATTGCCCATATGTATACAGCAAGGCTTTGCACAATTGCTAATGGAAACCATAATGATTACACCATATTAAGCTTCTCGGGCTCAATTTGTCTAAGTCAGTCAGCATAGACATCCTTTACAGCTAAGGAATTTTCATTAGTACTGCCAATGGAGTCTAAGGTATGATTCATCACATCTTAAAGTGACTGCTTTAAACAAGCCAGATGAATTACACCTTAAAAATGCATGTTTCTCTGCATTTATCATAAAGAGAACCTGCCTTGAGCAGAGCATCTGTGAAGGCTGTGGTCCCTGTTCTGGGACACTGAAAAAGCTCAGTGTTAATGGGCTGCTTTTATGACATTCTGCCCTGGATACAAAGCCAGTAGCAGGTAAATCCTATGCACACAGAGATGTTTCTGTTCTCTAAAATCTGTTCTGATAATAAATTCCTTCTACCTGTTGGATAGTATAGTAAGTATTTGACAAAATTTCTAGGAAATTATACATGCTTCCATGACATATACATATTTATATAGCTGTTCAGCACAGTAATTTACTGCTGGCATTCTCAAAATTATGCAGCTGAAAATCTGACCTGTATTTTGTTTATTTGGTCAAATTTCTTTTTTAGCCAGAGAAAAGATGAGTGTCATTTTCAATATTTGTGTTCAGTGGAGGCATTTTCTCTCACAAGTGTTGAAAACCCTGCTGTATATACAAAGGCCATCTAGAAATTAATTTCATGACTCTATTTCAGAGCGAGCCTCACGAACTCAGGTTATCTTTATAATTATGATTAATTATCCTGTCAGCTGAGATGAAAGGCATTAATAAAAACACAATTTTGGAAGTGCTTACAGAGAAGTTCATCTGTTGCTTCAAATCTTTTTCTGCTGGAAGTATTTGCTCCTGGTAAAGGGATGAACTGATTTTTGCCTAGGGTATTTAATATCCACCTAAGATTCTTTGAAAAACTAAGAGTATCTAAATAGCAGTAAAAAAGGTTCCTGTAAAGCAAGTAAATGGCTGAGAATTGGTTTTGAAGACCCAAACATGCATATCTCTGTAATTGTACTGCTTCCAGAAAATCATATTTTCCAGTTCAAGACGTATCTTAAAAGAAGTATTATGATCAAATATTGCTAGAGAAAAAACATTTTATTTTATCATCTGTAAAGTCAATAGCTCTAATAAGCAGTAAATGAGTGCAGTGGCAAACAGCCCAGGTTGGATGGGTGTCTGCACAATCACGTGTGTGTTTGTCCTGCACACCGTGCTCCGTGTGTTGACATGTACACTGTGGCCAAGCACCACAGCAGCCTGGCAGGATCCAAAGGTGTTCCTTGTCCTCACTGCTGGCCACTGTTTGTGTATGTTTGGTAGCCTGAGAGGGAAAGAATGACCTTGTCATGGGTTATGTTGCTAAGCTTTTGCTTTCCCCAACAATTCAATATATTAGCTATTGATTTTTGTATTGATTCTGGGTGTTGAGCAAAGGTGGCAGAGGACAGGACAACAGGATGGTATTATTTGTTCATGGCAAAGAAAATTTGAAGAATTCCTTTTGAAAGGAAGTTTACTGAGAGAATTAAAACCTTATGAGTGTGAGTTTAATATAAATAAGAGAAGAGGCAGATCAAGAGATTTGCAATTCTCAGATGAATGGGTATGGTTCTGACATATTATTTACAGTGGTTCTTAAGCATTTTATTCTCATGCAAGAAGAACAGCTAAAGTAGCCAGGAGCTGGTAAATAGTAAAAAATACTTCTGATTAAAAGCAGATGCTATAATTTGTGACTTCAATACTTCAAAACCAGAGAAGGGAAAATAAAGTAAAATAAAGCAACGACAAAAGCTTCAGCACTAGCACCCTGTTCAGGTCTCAGTTTTCATTCATTAACTCAGATTTTATTCTGGATTCTCCACTGAATTCAGTGAAGAATGTGTTCTTGTTTGAGGTGGTAGCATGTAGCTTCAGAAACTTTAAGGATTTTATCTATTTGATCACAGATTAATTCTTCCCTCAAACTATCCCAGAAAATGGTCAAAAAGTCATAGAAATCATTGGAAGAGTTATGAATGTATTTCAAAAATCTTTGCATCAGCTCCTAAAATGCAGAAAGGTTGAAGGTATTTTTTAACAATATTTCAGTCAACAATAATGCTTATATAGTTCCTGTGAGCAGTCCAGGAATTTTTGGCAGTCAGTGAGAGGTGCACTGGAGAAAAATCCATAGTCTTATGTGTAGCATGTTCTCTTGGAAAGAAATGATCCCAAATTCCCTGTTGCTAGAGGAAATGTCTAACAAATGACTGCATGAAAAAGAAAGGGAAGCTTCTTCTCTTGATTGTTCTTGAAGCATGAGAGTCATGCTGTAGAGTAATCTGCTGGACTATGTCCAGTGGTGAGTTTCTCAAATGAGAAAATGAATAACTCTAGGATTTGGACATAGAATTGATAGGTGTTTTGGGAAGACTGCTTACCCAAAAATTGATGCATTTTAAATTCTGGAATTAAGTTTATAAGTTTTGTCTTGTATGTTTTTGTATTTTTCCTTTTTTTTTTTTTTCTTTGTGATTTTATATTATATATCAATATGAAGCAGTTGTAGTAATAGAAACATGTTACTTTCAGATTGGGTATAGCATAGCAGGAATGTACTATTAGTCTAACTTGCCTTTTTATTATTTTGGCAGAAATACCCACAGCCAGATGAATAATTTTAACATCACTCTCCAACTCCTTCCTTTTGTCTTCACTGAATTGTATTGCAGTAATGCCCCTGAAGAAAGGAAAACAAAGACTGGGTTTATGCTACCAAAATTTTACATTCTGCTTCAGTGATTTAAATTAGGACCTTGTACATCCTGGACTTTCATAAGGTAGATGAAAACAGACATTCATCAACAGAGGGCTATTTTGCTTCTCTGGTACCAAAATTGCCTTTCTCTCTGGGTCTAGGACACTGATAAAGATTAATTGGTACTCGTGATGAGTTGGTCTTCTATCAAGAACTTACCTTGCACCAACAAACATTAACTGTAATGCTTCAGAAATTGCCACCAGACTCCAAAACCTGTGTTATTCTTTTAATGGAAAGAACCTTGAAAGACTTGACTGCAAGCCTAATTAAAGGTATCAGAATCTCAATTTTGGTTCGTACTGAGGATTTAGAGGTTGGGTTGTATCCAGAACCTAGCCCCCATTTTTCAAAGAATGCATATAAAACTGGAATTCTGCATTCTTTGGTATACATGGTGGCAAATGAGATAGAGAGAAACACAGACCTTTTTAAAGAGCAGATGAGTCTACCAGCCAATATGTATGTTATCACAGGCTTTAATGATTGCTGCCTCAGACATTGTTATGGTAGTAAATAAGATATTTTATACTACAAGAAGAACAAATAATAAAAAATCTATACATCCAAGTTTGATATGAAAATGAAATGTAAACATTTGAGGGAAAAATCTTAGGACAGCCAAAGAAAATATTTGAAGCATAGCAGTGGTCAGAAATTAATTCCTGTGTAATATAATATAATAGAAACAAATATAAAAGTGTTAAAACATTAAATAAATTAACTTTAGATTTTCAGCTTGAACATGTCTCTAGACACCTGAACTCAATATATATACAGCAAGAACGAAATTGAATCAAAGACAAGGAATAAATTAAAGTTATAGAGAAAAATTTACATCAAAAGAAATTGAAAACTGGGGGCTATTTAAAATTATTAAGGGTAAGTAATGGATGAAGAGCTTAGAGGAAATAATGAATGAGCTATAAACAGTAAAGCAGATGTTCCACTACAATTTGTCCCATAATACAAGAAGGAGGAATAATCAATAAAAATTTGAAATGGCATATTGTGCACTGCTCAGCAAAAGTGACTCTGGAAAACAGCCACATAGCTTGTAAATGTAATAATTTCAAGATGTTCTTGCTATTCAAAAATTTTAAGAGATGCACAGAACTCACACTTCTGGCATAGATATATTTAAAAATAGAATAAATCTACACAAGATAATATAGATCACTATATTTTAGTATGTAAAAGTTTATGGACAGATCAGTTCTCCTCATGGGCTTTATTATACTTTGTTCTAAATAGCCTAATATTGGGCAGCTTCTAAAGAAAAATACAGAATGACATGGGCTGCTGGCTAGGCAGATATTAGGAATCTTTTAATCCTTTTTTGTATTTCACTTTGTAATTCTGACCTTGTGAATAAAGAGCTCCATCCATCTGACATTCAACAAAATGATATCTGGTATAGTAAGTCTTCCAATTTATAGGACAGATATATTCTAGTAGCATATGCTGCTAGAGACAGAGCCAGCAGTGACATCTAATCACTGTGAGAAAGCTCATTCTGACTTTGCTGCCAACAATTTAGGTTAGATAACAGACGTGCATTGACTTGATAGCAGGTGGATAAAAGGGTATAAACTGTGTTTTGTGCCTTCTGTCTGTATTACTTATAGATTAGCTGATTTGGGGGATTCAAGAGAGATTGTGTCATACGAATTTAGTTTCTGTGAGGGCTGAGTACTTGTGAAAGATGGCAGATTGGTAGTGTTCAATTTGAAATTCTTGATTTAACTACAAGACAGATATGTAGAGATGGTCACATGTTTGTCAGGTTTTTTAATGTGTAGATGAAGGGCTAACCAAAGCTCACAGAAGATTGTCTCCAATATTATTAGTGTCTAGTTTCTTCTTATTTTTATTATGTGGTTCTCAAGCATTGCTGCTCATGAGACAAAACCAGACAATCTGTACTTAACTTTTTCATTTACTGGTTGGGGAGCTCCTGAAACGGTAATTGCTCAGACAAAGGATGAGACCAATTGCAGTGAGGAGATAAAAAAAGAAGAGATACATTTTCTGAAAGGTTCTTGCTGTCCATAACTCTGTTTCTGTTTTGAAAAGCACTTTGAAATAGAATTTATTGTCACGCTACTTGAAAGCACTGTGATTTATAAATCAAAATTGTTGTTTGAGTTATTGCCATGTAATAAAGACCATAACAAAGGAAATATCCCAGACTAGCATTATCAGAAGAAAGACCAAAAAATGAAAATGCAGTTAATTCCATTAATTCTCTGGCCTTCTTGTTGACAAGTACAGAGAACCCAACAACATTACCGTTGGTTCATGCCATTATATGACCTCTCAAAGGTGGATTGAGTCCAACAAATCTTCCAGAGCAACAGTTATCACATGACAAAATCTTTCATCATGGCATAATCCAGTGCAAATCTGAAGCAGCAACTTAATAAGCTATTCTGTGTTTGCAATTTGTTATTGAGTTTAAAAAAGGGTAAAATTCAGATGATTTACAGAAATGTTCTTAAGAAGGCAAAGCTAAACAATTCTGTAAACTTTATGAAGTCTTCAACAGAACCTCTGGGATGCAGATTTTTTTTTTTTTCCCTCAGTGGAGAAGGACTTAGAAATGTCAGACAAAAGGACCAAGCATGGGAATGAGAGAAGTAAGTCTAGAAGGTCCAAAGCTTACAGCTTCAGCTATGTCACATTTACAGATGGCCTGGCAGCTTGGGGTGAACAGAAACAAAAGAAGCTCTTTAATGACCCTCTGCAGAGCCACAGCTCTGGCTGTGCCTGGTTCCCACCTGACAGTCAGGTGCCTGCAATGACTTTGTTCTTGCTTCTCTTGCCATTTAGCATTCATACTTCCATATATCCAATCCATTTGTTTTCTCCTCACTATTGAAGAGCCTGTACACCTGTGGAAAGTGAACCAATGTTGTATGGCAAAAAATGTATTATGGTATTGTTGTTTTTTTAATATAAAAGGCCAAAGAATTAGAAGATATCCGCCCCTTTTAGGACTTCACACAATTCCTATGGTAATCAGAGAACAACTTCCACTTCACTTCCTTCATAGACTGGGGTGAACAATGTGCTTAATCTGGCAGAACTTCACATAAACAAGATAAGCCTTCATCACACAGTTTCTCAGCTGAAAGAATAGCATGCAGACTATGACAATGAACCAGAATTTAGCACTCCCTGGGGAGAGTGAAGAATAAATTCCAAGTATTTTTTTCCTGTGTATATTTTATGAATACCAATTTTAAAATGACAGCTGTAAAAGAAGAAATATTCTTTTGCTATGAACCATGCAGGAGACAGCTTTCACTAGATCACAACTTTATGTTGTCATTTATATCATTATTAAATTACATTCCTAAGGAATTGCCTTTATTTTACAAGTTGCATGAACATGGGACACTTGCTTTATGTCTGGACTTTTTCAATCTTGTCAGGTGAAACTACTATTATTTCAGTTATTGCTATCCTAACTCATACATTCAATGATTTCTTGAATGTAGTACTTTAAAAGAAATGAGATTATATGGTTTTTTTTAACTGATATTTAAGTCATAAGTGACAGTCTTTTTTTTCTGATTAAAGCAACAAGAATAATTAGAGGCAAACGAATTGGTTAAAAATAGATATCAGTTCAGAACCATCAAAAAAGGCATCTAAAAATATAATGCTTGAGAAAACAAAGTGCTGAAGAGACCAAAAGTTTTACATTCTGCCTTTAAATTTTTAGTAGTAATCAGTGAAGCACTGAAAGCTTACAATACTATTTCTGTCAGTACCTAACACTTCATTTCTATTTGTCATTTCTACATATAACAGGACTGACAGAATTACTTTAGGAAATTCAGCCAAATGTACTGACATACATTTTATATCTTTTTATTAAGCTCAATTTTTTGTTGCTTAAAATCTTAGCTATTGAAAACTAAGGATCAAATTGGCATAAGGAAAATGCACACTACAAAATATGCCATGAGAGGAAACAACTACAGTCAATACACCTGAGCATGTGTCTGATGTTCTAAAATATCCACCTGGGGCATTACATGGGCACCTCTATAAACCTATGGACAAATTCCAGTAGGTTTTATTTGGAGCAGGGTTTCATCATTTGTCTTATCTTTAGCTCTGTCTGGACAATATTTTTTCAGGGAAGATAATGCATTCCTGTGGAACTAGGTTCAAACTGGTGTAACTGGGCTGCGTTCAGTGTCATTGCATGCTGGATGGGTTGACAGATGTATCCTGAAATAGATGCAGCACTTGCAGCTTTCAAATATTAGTGTTACTAATAAATAGGGGACTACATACTCTATTTATTAAACTTTTAAAAATCTAAACAGCAGCTGTAGGAAAAGAAAGATTTATCTACCAATAAAAACCCAAAGATTACATTTACCAAATCCCCATTCTTTATTGTAATGAAATTTGTCTTTCAGCTTTTAAAATGCATTTATAGAGCCAGAAATGTATTCTGGTCCACTGTCTTTGAGATGAATAACCACATTATTACTTGCCTGTCAAATCTAAGTACGGTTGTTAATAACACACAGACAGCTACTAAAAATTCAAAACATGGGAGGTTTCCTTTGGAGAAAATTGCAGTTTTAACCTCTGATTTCCCTTCTGAATCAATTACTTACTTTCATATGCACCTTGCAATACCTGATCTCCAATCAGAAGTGAAAAATGGTTGAAAGGATTCAAAGATTTTTCAAACATGCCTATGGAAATACACTGACAGAATTTCAAAATTCCACAATACTTTATCTATAGAATATCTGTCATCTGCACATTATCCAGTAAGCATATAGAAGGCCTACTTGATGGAAATTATTTAAAGGTATTTTTAAATTTTTTTCACTTTTATTTTCTATGTAATATATATTTGTACTCAGAAAACTGGACATCTAAACTGGGATTTTTTTCCTGATGTCATATTTTAACAGTTTTACTTTACTACTTTTCATTAAATTAAGGAAAAGAAAAATGCTCTATACTTATGATAGATACAAGGAAGAGCCACCTAACCTAAACATAACAATATAGGTGCAATGGCAGATCTTCAGCCATCTCTCCATAGAAGACTGAGAAGTGAACTCACAACTGAGATGCTGCTAATATCATTCTGTAGAGCAGGTAAAGATAGCCCAAGCATCTACAAAGGGCTGCAGGGCTTGCTGAAGAGGTTAAAAAGTAGTATTACAGGTTCTTTGTAATTTGTCAAGCCTGAGTTAAAAATATTTCAGTGGTATTTTTCTGATGGCAACACCAAAAGATTTATAAAAAATATTTTTTTTTCAATAAGACAAGAACATTGCTATTAGGATACCTTGCCAACCTAATTCAGCAACATGGCAGTCCCAGCCTACATTCACATTCATTCAATTTAGCATCACATGTCATATCAACCAAACAAAATCAACCAAACAAATATCTCACATCTGAGGTGCTTCATCCCTATGTTTAAAAAAATTGTCCCAAGAGGTTCTGCTCATTATTAAAAATTTCACTGATATGGTCCTCATGTGTCTGCCTCCTCAACTATGCATTTGCCAGCTCTGGAAAACCTAATCACACTGCACTGCCAACTCTCTTTTCAAGAAAGTCAACAGATAATTATGCAATCTGTTCATGCAGTGCAAATGACTTGGCATTCTGGGAGCCTACCACTGCGACACGAAATAATCCCTACTTTGTGGGGATGTGAGCACCTTACACAAATTCAAATTCTACAGTCTTCTAATGCCATCATATGAGGCAGCAGAGGCAACATGCAAATGTTTTTAAAATTACAGAGTTGGCTTTGTGGTTGGATTATTACTTTTGACAGCTCTTTCAGATATTACACTTGGTAAAGCCCAGTGTACATCTGCATGACATGCTGCAATTCAAACAAAAGCCTCTGCCTTCTGTGGTATCTTATGCCTCTGAAAAGACTGCTGCATGAAAGGTCTACAGCTTTCTCCCCCCACCCCATCAGCTCCTCTCATTACTGTCAAATTACCTTAAAGTATAAAGTATATAAAGCTATTTATTTTTCTCCTAAGGCTGTTACACAGTAGCTTAAAAAAAAAAAAAGTTACTCTTATGATACAATGTATGTGTTCTTAGTTGAATAGCTCTATTTCAATTATTTAATTTCATATATATCTACATGACCTGCTACATTCTACAAGTTCCAGAGGAACACAGGGGCAATGTCTTTGGCTGATCAAAGATGTTTTATGAAATGATTGACAGTTACAAGTGGGCAGACAGTTACAAACACAGCAAAACAGAGAGCAGTTGCTTTGTCAGTTGTCTTTAGCTAAATAAAATACCCCTCCACAGATATCCAACTGTTGGAGTATCTTTTCAAGTACTCATATAAAGAAAGAATTTATTGTCCTTGTATGCTTGGTGATCTATGCTTGCATACATATGATTTATATTTCACGTGTGCACGCACTTCTTCTTAAACATGAAGGAATTACATTCCTTAACATTTTAACTTGCAGGTAATAAAGTGGGAAGAAATATTAAACCATCAAGGGACATAGAAAAATTGTGGTGTAAGAGAATCTTAACTTCATGTAAGATTAATTTGATTAAATGTAATTTTCTATAGCCACCTTGTCATGATGACTCATCATTCTCCCATAATTAATTTATAGTAATAAAATCAAGATAAGACTAGGCTATGAGGAGCAGAAGTATATTTCCTTCTTCTAAGAAGAGCAGTTATAGAGAATCTTCTGAACATAAGCAAGATGCGCCATCCTCCCCAAAGAAATGATTACTTGAAAGTATAAAATAGGGAAAATACAGAAGAGGATTAGGCATTGTCCTTTGGAGTATAAAAAGATTCTCCATAGTTTTTTCAGCAGCAAAAATATGGCAATACAAATAATATACTGTAAGTACAGTGGAAAAGAATGCGAATAACCTTGAGTCAGCCTTGTAAAATGCTGCCAAAGGCCTATCAACACCTTCTTATTAGAGCTGTAGCAATAACTCTCGAGAGACTTAAACCCCTCTAAATTTGTGAGCTCACTGAAATCACCAATAAGATCCCCACTGATGAGGGACCATGAAACTGTACCACTGGGCAGCTCATTCATCAGACACTTTCCAAGTGCTCAAGGCAGAAAAGCTAAACGAGCTGATGAAAACAGATGCTATACCAAAGATTGCTGTATTAAAGCATCCTAAAATCAAAATGGGATTCCTTTTGGCAGGGGACCACAGAGGGGTACAGAGAATAACAGATGAGTACTGGGGGTGAGGAGGTGAATAGATGATTTGGCTAAACCCAGGAAGAGCTTAAATTTGCTTTCTTTTGTTCTTGATGTAAATATACTGTATAGGAATGATAAAAGAGAAAACACCAGAAAATAAATTTCTTCTTACTACTTAGGAAGTGCTGTGTTCTAGGTAATGTTGATTATGTTCAGAATCAGTCTGTGTATAAAAAAAACATTGAAATTGCTGGGGAAAAAAACCAAAGCAAACCAAAAACCACAACAACAAACTAATGAACAATACATTCAAATTTCACTATAACCTGGCTAATATTTTTTATTAAAACATTGATTTTTGGCAATTTTTTTATATCTAGTGCAAAATTATTTATGACTGAAATATATTTTTGTGACTGCTGTAATCAGTGGAGGTAAATATGAAATTTTAAGGCTCAGGTTGTACCATCTTAAAAGAAACAAATAGAACAGTTCAGCCAAACCCTTTACATACTCATTTCTTCCCATTAGTTGTAAAGATCCTGATAGTGACCAACTTAGATGTAAATGCCTGAATGATGGATGTCTAAAGGTAGGCAAGGGATCATCTCATCTATCAGGACAGGCATAAAAATTCCTTTCCTCTTCATCAGAACAAGCACTGCAAAGTCAGAATTTACATCTCCTCTGCAGCAGCCTAAGAAATTGTTGCTCTCTGATTTTTTTAATGCACATATAGAATAACCTAAGGGGGATTAATGTTTTCAATAGATTGATGCTTTAAACAGAACATTTTTATTCACAGTACCACTGTTAGTAATGCTGCTTAAGTCTTTCGCTGTCATTATAGTTAAGCCCACCAAGTTCAACATGGTCTGAATTAGAAAAGTAACGGTAATCCTCTGCTGTGGATTGATCAACAGGGAAGGTATCTTCTCTCTGGTCCCTCTCAGCAAAATTTACCTTTAGAACTTGCTTTGTGTGATGAATGCGCTTAAAAAAAAGAGGTATCAAACCACTACAAAACTGTATAGAAAAATCTTCAGGCTGCTTCAGATCCAGGTATGTTTCTTGACATCTCTCTACTTAGCTACCCTTCTCGTTTCTCGTGGTGCAATGAGAAATCTGGGCATATCTTTCACAAAGGAGATGGAAAGAAAAACTCTCCATCTGTCTGCATGTTGTTGCCATCCCTGGCATTTTTTGTCCATTCGTAATCAAGTCTAAAAAACTTATTTTCTCAAATACTAGAAGTTCCTACTAATTTTATATGAATGAATTCCTGGTTCTAATGGTAGCTCTAATCAGCATTTCCTTGAAGGAAGAGGCTTTGTAATCCAATAATTTGCTTGTTTCAGGAGGGAGCAGCCATCTGGCCAGTAAGACACATGTATGTTTGGACAGTCAGCACATGTGCAGCTGTAAATCTGCTGCAGCATATGCTGCTGCTTGTCCAGCCAAGCATGTGGAAGACACAGGAGGAGAGAAGGTAGCAAGGAGTATGTAAAAAACTCCTGCAAGTATTGCCAAGAGGGTTTAAGAAAGGTGAAAACAAGTCTTCATCATTTTTGTTCCTGATGCAAAGAGCCATATAAGCTTTCACATATGTACCCTTCATGGTTCCACAAGTGAAGCTTTAACCCTTTCCAGGAATGTTACAGGTCCTCCCTATTCTGCTTATTTTTAGTCCCTTCCGTTTCTGTTCTTCTGAAGAAAAGAATGTTAAGATTTGTGAGTAGGAATTTGGAAGCTTACTCGTGACAAAAAGGAGGAAGTATGTATTAGCATTATCATGAAAACATTTCAGAGAAGCATATGCAGAATCCAGCTGACACCACACTTCCTCACAGAGGGCAGTGCACTTGGATAGTCTAAGTGCTTAAAATGCATGAAGTGAATATATGAAATATTTCAAAACAGATTATATTTTATCTCCAGGAACATGGTGAAGGTTGCTTCAGAGAGTTGCTTAAAAAAGAATGTTTAAAGACCAATGTCTTTAATATTTTTTTTTTAAATAAGCTGTTTTAGACAAAACTGATATTCAGAGGTTGAAAGGGAAGACTTTCTGCATTGCTAAGAAATGAGCCACAATCCCGTATATTCAATAGGAAGGCAAGCTTGTCAGGCTGTCAAAGAAGTATCAGACTGTTCATGCAGCCAGTTAGCCTTCATGTAAGCTGCTTAACTACCTTCTCTGCTGTGCTGTACATTGGAGATTAATGGTAGGCACAGGACACTGAAAGGGAAGATTTACCAATGAACAGAAATACTGAATGAAATGCCCCATAAACAAAATTATAGTCTCTAAATCTTCAAATTCCTGGAAAGCCTATACCAATGCCATGGAGAAAAGGAACCAAAGTGAGCAGCAAAGAAAATAATTACATTCTTTCATAAACAATTTCTCAATCAACAGAAATTTTTGTATGTGTTAAGTTAAAAAGGAAAACATTTTTTTTAATTGAGGAAAACAGTGTAGAGATTTAAAAAATACTTTCCTTTTTTTTTTTCTTTTTACTTTTCTTGAAGAAAAGCAATCTTATATTTTCACAAGATAAAAAGTGTGGCCCTGAAAATTTTAGTAACCTAAATGAAATAATTCAAGTTACACCATGCCAAAAACTTAGTTTAGCTAAGAACCCATATCCTTTTAGGTAGAGCCCAAAATCTTAGTTCTTAAGCTTCCGTATGTCTCTGCAGTCTCCTGAAAAGCTGAAGCCAGATATATGAAAATGTTCAGGAAAATAACTCCCACCTTTGTCAAATCTTTCTTGGATCTGAACTAAACTTCCACAAGTGAAGTTCCTGAGCATTTGTTTGTCTATGTGTGGAATTATCCTCTTCTATGCACTACTGCACACTTTGGTTTCTTTTTAATTCATAAGTCCTATCCTTCACTGATCTTGCCTGGAAATCATTGTCTTGGTGTGCTTTCCTTACACCAAGAAAAGCATAGTGAAAGGAGAGGAAAACCTCTTTTACTTCTTCATGTGTTGGTAATCAGCATATTCAATTAGGAAAAGCTAAATCAAATCCTTCCTTTGAGCAGATTTTAAGTGAAAAATCCAATTCTTTAGATCATTCTGCTATTTGGCTTTCTCATTCCAGTGGACATAATTTCATTTTATATGTAAAAAAATATATATATTTCAGAATTGCCTGAGATATGATATTTAGAATGTTCAATGAAGAGGTTAGGAAATTGGAGAAGAAAATGCATTAAATGCAGTAGAAAGCATTGAACATGGTGTTATTTAATCCTGGATGTTGCAAGTTGAAAAAAGAGAACAACCCTTGAAAGAAGACGATAAGAACAACTGGAGCAAAGAGGACAAGACCAGGCCTGACAAAGTGTCTTAGGACATTGGAGTGAGCACTAACACTCTCTGCAACATCCACAGAGCACACTGCATCACTGTCTAGAGGGAGCAGGTGGAGACAGCAATCCCGAGGAGATCCTGCATACAGAAACATTATGAAGTGCACGGTAATATTGTCTTACTGGTGATATAGAAATATATTTTATAGTTCCTTTATCCTGTTGCTCTAAAGCATGATATGTTAAGGGCTGACAATGTATTCTTTAGTCACTTGCTGCTCATTGAAATTGACTTGTAATAGAATATTTAGTGCAGATATCAATGTAATTTAACCAAAGTTGAGCCAGAACAGGGGTTTGTGCTGGTGCAGCTCTGCCAGTTCTGCTTCCAGAGCCTCCCTGTCTGCAGCAGAACAAAGGGTGCTTCAGCCTTCATCAGAGCAACAGCTCAGATCCCTGAACAGAAGCAGGGTGTCAGAAACACCATGCAGCTTTTCCCTGAGCATCTCAAGACCACGCTCTGTGTACGGAGCTCAGGCATTTTGTTGGAAGCTGCAGTGCATAACAAGTGGCAAATTACCTTTTCCATTTGAGTCTTTGAGGTTCCTGTTATGACTGAGCGACCTGTGTCTCATCTAGAACCTGCAAAAGTAGAGGTGAATTAATAGATTTTACCTTTATATTTCTTGGTATTGTTTGCATTGATGGGCTTACAGCTATAGTACGAACATGAGTGTCATTTAAAGCAAAGTAGCTGAAGAGAGTACAGGGTGCACTGCAAAAATGGCTCTACACTGCAAAAAACATTTCCAACACACATGAGATTTTATCCAGAAAACAGAAAACCTCATTTTCTTATAAAGACGCATTTCTTTTTGTACTTGAGGAATTTTATGTTGAATGAAGTCTATTATACAGCAATAAGAAGTAGAAACACTTTAAAGGTGTCAGACACTGGATTGCACTCAGTTGCTGGACACCCTTGGTGCTGGTCCTCTGCTTCACTGGAGAACAGTCATGAGACTACTTATTAGATTAAAGCTTGGGTAAATATTTGTGCAAGGGTGGACTGTTAAGAAATGAAATGTAAATTGTTCTATATACAAAACCATTATTTATCCATTTACTTTTTTTATATTCCAGTGTGGGATTGGTTTCCCTGAATATATCTGAGAATAACTTGTGAAATATTTGATGAAACCTTATCAACAGTGGGCTCCACCAAGTACATTATTTCCTACACAAGAGAAATAGTAGGTTTCATGTTAATATGAATTATTTGCAAGATGAAAGGCTATGACTAAGACACCCTGAAGGAATTCTCTCATTTTCAGCATAGAGAAGCATTGCTGAGAAGCGTGCCAAATGATGTCACCCTTCCAAATGCACAGCAAACATATCCTACACTTGTTTGTCTCTAGAATGTGCTAACAAGAGGAATAAGCTTAATTACTCCCCACTAATACTACAACCGTTTTTTTTTTCTAAATCCAACATCATGTGCAACTTGAATCTGACAGAGATATTTTAAAAAATATTAAAAAATAAAGAAAAAAGAAACAAGAAAAAACAAACAGTTTTTTTCTTTGAATCTTGTAATTCTTTGGTCTAGGGTTTCTTTTATTGATTGTGTCCCTGATTTCTGAGACTTCTTTGTTCTCTGTGTATTTAGGGAATGGATCTCCTTACATGGATTTCTGGCAAAATCAATGGCGAGCATATGAATGTAAGTCACAAGATTGGGTTTTTGTTTATTTTTTTTAAATCAGAATATTTTACTAATATGTAAGAAGATTTTTCTGACCAATAATATGATCTGTACTCCACAAGAATTATTTTTACTAAATTTAAATGGAAGAATATTTTTATGATAGAGCATAGATTCAACAATAGAAACAGTTGTTATCTTTGGAGAAAAAATTATCTGTGAAAATTTTAAATTCAGTGAAATTATAATGATCATGGAAGTTATTTCAACCAGCTGTAAGATAGAGGTTTTCATTACTGGCAAACATTTTTTAAAGTTTTCTGTCAAAAGTTCTGCTTTTTAAAAATATTAAACAGGCTTATTGAAAAATCTGAAACTGATCATAATGGTTATTTTGACTTACTGATTTCAACACTCCGTACACAAAGTGGGAAAACAAATACATTTTTTTTCCAGTTGTGGCATAGTTTTTTATAAGAAATATCTCTGATTTTATAAAAGAATTTATTTCTGCTAATTATAGTAAAGGAAGAAGTGCTCCAACTACATAGTCAATATTTCAGAGTTGTAAAATCAAAATATATGAATATATTTTAATATAATATATCACAATTGATATGTTATTGAATATATCAATTGATATTTTGTTTGATATTTTGAGTTGTTATTTTGGCTCACAAAAGCTGTGAGGCTTCCATGTTTCAGGAAAGGAAGCAGCTCTTTTGGCCCCATGGACAGGGGGATGGAGTGCACCCTCACCGAGCTGTGTGGTGGAGCTGACACTGGAGGGAAGGGATATGTCCAAAGGGACTGGACAGGATGGAGAGGTGGGCTCCTGCAAACCTCATGAAGTTCAAAAAGGACAAGTGAAAGGTCCTACACCTGGGTTGGGGCAATCCCAAGCATAATGACAGATTGCATAGAGGGAAAATGGATTGGGAGCAGCTCTCGGGAGGACTGGGGGATGCTGGTGGATGAGAAGCTCGACATAACCTGGCAATGTGCACTCACAGTCCAGAGAGCCAGCTTCATCCTGTGCTGCATCAAGGGAAATGTGGGCAGCAGGGCAAGGAAAGTGATTCTTCCCCTCAGCTCCACTCTCATGGGACCCCACATGGAATATTGCATCCAGCTCTGGAGCCCTCAACATGGCACGGACCTGTTAAACTGGATTCAGAGGAGGCTGCAAAGATGATCAGAGGAATGGAGGACCTCTCTTATGAAGACAGGCTGACACAGCCAGAGTTGTTCAGCTTGGAGAAGATATTGTTTCAGGAAGACCTTCTAACACCTTCCAGGACCTAAAGTGGTCCTGGAAGGTGATTAGACTGGATAAGGCTTTTTACAAGGGCATGTAGTAAAAAGACAAGGGAGAATAGCTTTAAACTAAAAGAGGATAGATTTATATTAGATATTAGGAATTCACTTTGAAGGTGGTGAGGCACTGGAAGAGTTCAAGGCTTTGCATGGGGCTTTGAGCAACCTGGTCTAGTGGAAGTTGTCCCTTCCCATGACAGGGGTGTTGGAACTAGATGATATTTAAGGATCCTTTCAACCCAGACTCTTCTATGATTCTTTGAACATTATTAACTTTTCAGTCTGGGTATCAGTTTCCAGCAAAGTGCTGCAGGTAAATTATCAGAAATGAAGAGCAGGACAGACACCTCACAGGCATCAGAAATAAACACTGAAGGTATGTGAGGAAACCCAAGCCTGTCCTCTCCTTTCCTGGTGGCCCTGTCAGAGCAAACAGCTCAGGAGCCAGCTCTGGCCTTAGTAGCTGCTCACATGGCAGCTGCTCATACCCTCTGTTCCTCTCTCATCTGTCTCATTTTGCTGATATTTATGAAATGTTGGTTTCAAGTGACACAAACCATTGATGTGTCCTCGGTTTCTACATTACTGAAAATTCCTTATGGCTCCTGCCTTGGTGTAACTTTAATGGTGTGTAAGTAGCAAGCTACTTAATTTCATGGGCTTTGATCTTTTATCTAAGTCTAAAATCTGTTTCTGAGGCTCTTTTCTCATTTGAGATCCTAATTTTTTATATTATTAAATTAAGTTAAATAATAAAAGTAATTTTGACAAATTTCTTATAAAATATTTTATTTATATTTTCTTTTTTCTATTAAAATTAATTTACTTTTTTTTTCTTAAAGACATGTATATTTCAAGAAAAAAAAATCAAATTCAATGGTCTACTTAACACAGTCCTCTCATGTTCCCTTAAATAATAATGAAAGAAATGCTGAAGAATCATGGAACGTATACAGAAAAGAAGCCAATAATATACTAAGTACACTGTGACTGAGGAACTGAAAATAGGCCAGCACACTGTTCTCAAAGCTGGTTTGCAGAACATGTACAGTAAGAGAGCTTCCACTGGGGGTTTTCAGCATCCAGTGCCTGTTTCTATCTTTGGTGTCTCCAATGAATACAAGAGCACAGCTGCAACATTCTCAGGTATGGGGGGAACCCTCTGGCTGTACCTTCTAGGTTTTGAGTCAGTAAATATTTTAAATCAGCTATTATTGGTTTCTTAAATCTTTCTGGTCGTGTGTTTCTTCACTATGGGACCTCAGAATAAATGTCAGGAATAATTAGCCGACATTTGGTGAAAATCCCCAAAGAAAGAAATGTTATTCTGTAAATCTCTAAGTAGGAATTTTAGAAATATTTCATTGTATTGCCCTTTTATTCTTCACAACCGAGACTGACACGATTCACCCTTAAACTGAGGTCCCTGGGTATTTTATTTTTTATTTTCTTCTTTTTTTCTTTTCTTTTCTTTTCTTTTCTTTTCTTTTCTTTTCTTTTCTTTTCTTTTCTTTTCTTTTCTTTTCTTTTCTTTTCTTTTCTTTTCTTTTCTTTTCTTTTCTTTTCTTTTCTTTTCTTTTCTTTTCTTTTCTTTTCTTTTCTTTTCTTTTCTTTTCTTTTCTTTTCTTTTCTTTTCTTTTCTTTTCTTCTTTTCTTTTCTTTTCTTTTCTTTTCTTTTCTTTTCTTTTCTTTTCTTTTCTTTTCTTTTCTTTTCTTTTCTTTTCTTTTCTTTTCTTTTCTTTTCTTTTCTTTTCTTTTCTTTTCTTTTCTTTTCTTTTCTTTTCTTTTCTTTTCTTTTCTTTTCTTTTCTTTTCTTTTCTTTTCTTTTCTTTTCTTTTCTTTTCTTTTCTTTTCTTTTCTTTTCTTTTCTTTTCTTTTCTTTTCTTTCCTTTTCTTTCCTTTTCTTTCCTTTTCTTTCCTTTTCTTTCCTTTCCTTTTCTTTTCTTTCCTTTTCTTTTCCCCTTCCCTTCCCTTCCCTTCCCTTCCCTTCCCTTCCCTTCCCTTCCCTTCCCTTCCCTTCCCTTCCCTTCCCTTCCCTTCCCTTCCCTTCCCTTCCCTTCCCTTCCCTTCCCTTCCCTTCCCTTCCCTTCCCTTCCCTTCCCTTCCCTTCCCTTCCCTTCCCTTCCCTTCCCTTCCCTTCCCTTCCCTTCCCTTCCCTTCCCTTCCCTTCCCTTCCCTTCCCTTCCCTTCCCTTCCCTTCCCTTCCCTTCCCTTCCCTTCCCTTCCCTTCCCTTCCCTTCCCTTCCCTTCCCTTCCCTTCCCTTCCCTTCCCTTCCCTTCCCTTCCCTTCCCTTCCCTTCCCTTCCCTTCCCTTCCCTTCCCTTCCCTTCCCTTCCCTTCCCTTCCCTTCCCTTCCCTTCCCTTCCCTTCCCTTCCCTTCCCTTCCCTTCCCTTCCCTTCCCTTCCCTTCCCTTCCCTTCCCTTCCCTTCCCTTCCCTTCCCTTCCCTTCCCTTCCCTTCCCTTCCCTTCCCTTCCCTTCCCTTCCCTTCCCTTCCCTTCTTCCTCTTTCCTCTTCCTTTCTCTTTTATCCTTTTTCTTTTTTTTTCTTTTCTCCATGTTTCCTTTTTCCCTTTTCATTTTCCTATTTTCCTTTTTCATTTTATCCTTTTCCTTTTCCATCTTTTCCTTTTCTTCTCTCCACCACAGAATTTATATTTTATTGATGTTATAATTTATTTTAATCTGAAGATGGGACAGTCTCTCTCTTCCCAAAAAATTCATCAGCAGATGAGCATTGCTTTCCAAGAAAGACAGAATGAACTGGATCATTTGGTCAGTCTTTGTAGTTGAGTTGTATTTTGTGTGAAAACAAATATTTTGCCTTCAACACAAGCGCACCTAAACAAAAATATCCTCTGTGGTTGTTTTTTCAGTGATCCAAGGTGAGGAATGAAAATGCAGTTACTAAAATTCAAACAAATCAAACAAATCCCATGCCTGTATAGATTTCACCTCAGCACTGGGCATGACACTAATCCAAACCCCTGACCAACAGGGGAGCCAAAAATCACAGAGCAGATGCATGACCAAGGCTCAGATCTACCTGTAGGGAGCCAAAACTTAAATATCCCATAATACTTCATCAGCAGAGCCCAGCTCCTGTGTCACACTGATCTGGAAAAAACGTATTTCATTTGTTTGCGTTTAATATCTTTCCACAGTACAGAAAGAATTAAGCACAGCTTGGAGAAGAGATTAAAAATCCTAAGGTAAGTGGCCTGAACATCACGCTTATGGTTTTGCAGTCAGCCAGAACTCATCCTTATTGTTTTGGATGAGCTCAAGAACAGTTTAAGTGCCAAACCTCTCTGCTTGATGCTGAGCAAGCCTGGGAACTCAGACCTGCAGCAAAAATCAAGAAATGTAAAAATGACTCTCCAGACTGGTATTTCAGCATGATTCTGAATACAGAAAGCTGAGGCTTGTTTTGCTAAAGAAATAAGGAACAAGCCAATATACTACCACATAAAAGAGAGACCTCTGGAAGGTTTATAAATTATATTTTGGCATCCTTAGTTTCTTTAACAAACAGCTGACATGGAAAACTTTATTCTGAAATTTACTCTGTATTTATTGGTATACTTAATTTTTGAAGAAAAAAATTGTTTAAATCATCATATTCATTTTTACATTTGATATTTGATATCAAATCAATTGATATTGATATTTGCTTTTGATCCACTTCATAAATCCCTTTGTTATTTACTCAGTCCTATCTCATTCTGTATGAACTTAAACATACGAGGTTTAACTTATGCTTTGTACTTATCAGGCCTTTGCATAGAAACAAATTTCACTGACAGAGTAAAAATGCAACTTATGCAGAATTCCACTCTCAGCACACAGAAATGAAAAAGAAAGGTATAAGAGCCATTAAGAAATAATAATAATAAAAATAACATGAACAATCATACTAGATGATAATGATGGGTTTGAGAGGAAAAAGAAAATTTCTGTGACATTATGAGCTCTAAATAATTCATTTTAATTAAATGTTAATGTTTTTCTTAAACATATGAAAATGTAGTTTTTGGGGAGATGCAGGTATAGACCAAATAGATGAGTCTATAGACAGTTTGGATAGGCACAAAATCTGACATTATTTTATTCAAAGCACGCCATCTTCACCTTTGAAATAATAACATCCCTTGGAAATGTGTGATTCTGCAATGAGCTGCAAATGTTTGCTGTAGGGACATGAGTTATAAAATAACCAGCTTGGATAGGGCAGCCAATAAACTCATTCCCAGACCTGTTTCAGGCATTAATGTTGAGTCAAAAGCAAACCCTTTAATATTTGGTTATGTACTCAAGTTAGGACGCTAATTACAATTTACTTTTCTTCCAAGTGTGTATTTCTCTCATTCTTTCGGACATATTTCATATTTTCTGTATCAGTGACTGTAGCTATTCTCAAATGGGTTATTCATTCGATGATACCTCAAGCAATGACAATCCTAATAAGCCATTAACAGGTAGCTGACCTATTCAGTATCTGCAAACACACATAAAACTGTGCCCTGTGCAACTGCAGAAGGGAACTCAATATGGGTGAATATTGAGCTCTGCATTGCCTGAGAAGAGATGCAGATTTTACCTTTTCATTTGTTTTGACATCTCTTAGAAAGCTGGAGACACCAACATTTTTGGGGGTGGGGGTAGGCGGGAATAATATCTCCAACAAATATCTGCTAGCTCTATGACATGCATGTTTTGCCACTGGGATGCAAATGATACACTCATCTCTTTCAAGGTTGCTATTTTTACATTATGGTGCCTTTCCCCTTCCCCTTCCCCTTCCCTTTTTTTGCTTTTTCTTCCCTTTTTCCTTTCCTTTCTTACCTTTCTATTTTTCTATTCCTTTTCCCTTTCCTTTTCCTCTTCTCTTTTGCTTCCCTAATGCTCTCTTTTTGTGCCTGCAATTGCAAGCTCAGAGTATTTATCATAATTCAGAAATTCCCCAGAAAAAAAAAAAAATTAAAACTGTAGGAGGGTGTGTATTTTCATATGAGATGTTTGGGGTTTTTTTCCTAGTCTTCAGTGAGAAATGCTGAATACAGGTCAGATATGATAAAAAGAGGTAGGTAGTGCTCTCCTGGGTCACCATGGTCGAACACCACCAAAATGAGAACTACACCTAGTGTGCAAATTTGGGATTAATTTAATGGTGTCAGGAGCACACTAAATAGGAACAATTGCTGCTTGACTAAGGGCTGCCAGTGTTTTTCACAGGGAGGCTCCTGCCCTGCCCTTGCTTGTGGCTCAGGGCTGGATTATTTCATGCTTCTGCTGCACTCTGTGGTTTCCTCAACCACTCAGTGCTTTAAAGGAACACAACAGGAACACAACCAGAACACAACCCCAAATGTGAGCATTTCCAAAGCCAGTCTGGAGAAGAACTCACATCCAGATAAAAAATGTGAATTAATTTCTTGACTTCTATCTTTTCTCTTATTGGTGTGGTGTGGTATGGGGAAGTGTTGTTAAAATATGGCACTCATTCCTCCCAGAGTATGGGTTATATAAGAAGTGTCATGTGAATACCTTCCAGTGTGCAAGCCTCTTCTTTACAAAAACAAAAACAAAAACAACCCCAAAAAATACCTAAAAAAAAAAAAGCCACACCCATCATCCATGTCACTGAGATGAATTAAGCTATTACAAAAAATTACTGATGTAAGAATCTCATTTAAATTCTATGTTTTGCTCCTTCTTATGTGTGTGGAAATTTTCCTTCCAGATGATGAGGCAAGAGTCTCAACTCTCAATGTGTTCCAAGCACAAACACTCCTAAATGATTTGCCAGTACCTGTTCAAGCTATATACTTATTTGATGCTATTTATTTATTAGTGATTATGAACATGAGTACATGATAATACTCTACTTCAGCCACACAGGGTATAATGCAATTATATTGTTTCTTGTTCTGTTTCTTCTGCTCATTGACCTATTTTATGAATTTTTTAGAAAAAATGGAATATGATGATTCTTTTATTGCCAGAATTTCAAAGACTTTCATTTTTGTAGGAAGAAAATGTAAATTACTGAAAAAAATTAAACAAACATACATTCCCAATATTTTGTATTTATATAAAAGATAACAAATGAAGTGCCAAAAGTTAAAGTATTTCAACAAATAACATTTGTTGAAATACTTTTGAAATTTATTTGGTATTCAACAAATACCATTCTAAGCAAAAATTTTAAAAGATCATCTTATTTCTAAACAGCACGGTGAGAGAAACAAAAAAATCCACATACTGGAGTACCTTGAAAATACAGCATATCTGATTTCAAAGTTTTTTTTTAAATCTCAGAATGGCCTATAGAATTATAACCTAGGTTTTAGTTTCTTCCCTGAGATACTTTAAATAATAAAGACCATTGGAAAAGAGAAGTATATGATGAGAATAGCCACAACCTGAAAGTACTCATTTTCCACAATATAATTAGAAAAATGCTCAAGTAAGTAACCTGGAAAGAGCAGTTATATGTCATGCCAGGGATCATGCTAAGCAAGCAAACCCATAATTGAAATCCTGTGAAAAATTTGGTCATGACAGCCTCAGCATACCTATCCTCTTGTAATTTGCCATGAATGGTTCCAGGCTGCTCTGGCATTTCTTGCAGAAAGCCATCTGACAGCTGTAGGTGTTATGCCTTGTGCCTGTAAAGCAGGAGATTATGCTGGAAAAACTTAATAAAATGGCAGCAGACAAATGAAGCAAATTGAAAGGCTCTAACTGGCTCATCCTCCCAGTCAGACAGTGGAAAATTAGAAGGGAGGAAAGTCCCAGTAATTTAAAGATGTTATGAAGTGTTCCCAGATATGTTCTAAGTAAGGATTCTAACATCTGTAATGAAGGTGGACATTTACAAAATGCATGGTATGAAAAAAGGAAAAACTGGGTAATATGTCCAAGCCATATTTCTGGTGTTTTAGATCCTGGAGTACTAGGATCCCATAAGATGCATTCTTTCCTTGATCCTCAGTTGTGACCCTACACCACCTAATTGTTTCAAAATACATGTCCACTTTTTGAAGCATTAAATTTTTGAGGGTTTTATCAATTTGCTTGTCTTTTCCAGATGGTCATAAGTTCACTTAGCCTTACAGAGAAATCCTGGCTTTTCTTCCCCACACAAGTGCAGATTGGCTCTACATCATGGTCACGCTTCCAACCCACCCTGCACAGCCTATGAATGTTCATTGGTTTGCCTATGAAAAGCAAACCTCATGATTTTTTGTATGTTGAACATACTTTGTCACGCACAGATTAATTAAATAGCAGATTGCTTTAGGTCCAACAGGTTTTTGATTAAGCTAACCTTCTGGGAATGTTTTGCACAGAACAGTTTTTGTTTGTCTGAAGTCTGCACACCTGAACTGCTCAGTACAGACATAGAAGGTACAATGTATCATGGTGTGCCTAAATCCATCAGAAATAACTTTTCACTTCTTTTTAGAAAGGTGCTTCTTCCGTGGTCCCATGGACTCCTTCTTACACAGAGTGCCTTTTGTGTGAAGGCAGAGTTGGGACAAGATAGAGTCAACGCTTCCAAGGTATCTTTCTGGGAGGTCTTGTAATTTTTTGTTTCCCTTAGAAGCCAGGCAAAATCTGGAGCAAACCTTAGTTGTGAATTAGTACCAGAAGTTCCAATTAGGATCTGAAAGGAAGAAATGAAGAAGTGGGGGTGGTAGTGAGGTGGTGAAATGTGTGTATGTATGTGTGCATCCCCAGACTGCGGAGTGCTGGTGTGAAGGATCCTGTAGAGAGCAGGGAACGGAGCCAGATCTCATGAGGAGTTACAAGTATAATTTTATTTAAAACTGAGTCTCATGGAGTGCTCCTGTTACTCAAGCTTCCTTAGTGTCACTTCTTAGTTGAGTAACTGCAGTCACCAGTGTGGCAATGCTCGTACTGGGAATTTCAAAAAAGCCTAAGGGAATTAGAGGCTTTTGAACTAAGTTATCTCCCCTAGGCTCTCCTGAAAACCTCAGGCTTAATCTTTTGTCTTGCTTCTTTCTTTAATGATGTCTGTAATCTTTTTCCCCTCACTTGCAGGCATCAAAGAGACTCTTTCCCTCTTGAAAATTGACAACATTTAATCACTGGTAAAATATAAATTTTTCTTAAACTCATCACTTGGGAGCCCCTACTCATCTAGAGCACCATATATGCTCAAGTGACAGCTATCATCTGCTTTCATTTGCATTGGGGAAATACTGAATTACATGGAAACATTGAATGTGAAAGCTTATCAGGTACTTAGCTTGGCATTATTTTTTGTGCTCTGCCAGAGCTGATGTGTGCTGTTTATGTCTAACAACTATATTATTATGGTTATTGAGCAAAACAGCTGCAGAATGAATGTTCATTTATTTTCAGTTGCTTTTCTGCAGATCAGGTGATGCTAAATTACACTGTCTGCAGTTTTTATCATAGTGCAAAATGTAGCATAATTTCAAATCCATAATTTTAATTCTTTTATTTAAAATTTTGCCTTTACAGAAAAACAGTCCAAAGATGAAAACTGATACAGAATACCATACTGTTCGCTGACGAAGTGGCACCTTATGCTAGTGATTTAAATGAAATTTTCAAGGACAAGACTAAATATGTTAGACTAAGCATCTGGTTTTACAGGCATTTGCTGCAGAAACCAGGAGACTGAAGGAGGTGTTCACAATTCATGTTCTGAAACATTTTCATCCAAGTGTTTTGTGTAGATACAAAAAGAGAGCCTTTAGAGATTCCCCCACTTTGCAGCCACCATCAGAACCAGTTCAGTTTGTCTCCTGGTGGCTTGAGGCTGTTCATCTGGATAGTGTGATCAAAAGGAGTAATCATGCATCAGCCTCCCCAGTGCCTGTTTAAAGGCACCACAGACACTGTGGGACCAGCAAGCTCTGCTCTCTTAATTTCACTGACCTCACTGCACCCTAAGGCTTCCCTCTACAGGCATCCAATGCAGCACTGCCATATTTGTGTCACATCTAGCCTGTAAGTACCAGCCCCATGTGACTTAATAATGCATATTTCCTGAGCAGAGAAATTAAGAAAGCCTAGTTTCCCGTGGCTTTCTGCCTTACGGCTGCATTCCTTGGTGCTAAAGAAAACATAAAATGAGTGAGCAATGCTGCTTTAAAGGTGGCATTTCCAAAGGAGATCTTAGAAGGGTGAATTCTCTAGTCACTAGCAGGGATATATTGCTAAAAAAAAATCCTTTTTCTATTGCTTGATCTTTGATTTTAGGTAGTCTGGAGGAGTAAGACCTTTACTCTTATGAATTAACCAACAGGTAAAAAGTTACTAATGGGCAATGGCAAATGGATAAATTGGCACATATAAATGCATACCCAGAACAGAAAGCAGGAAGATTAATTTCAAAAAGAAAATACATTTAAAAAAAAGTGATTTGAATGAAAATTTTGCTAGTGGGTGGGGAAGAGCTCCTTATTGATTCTTCCTGCCCCTCCATCTATCGCCCCCTCATAATCTTCTACAACTGCTTTGCCATTTCTGAAGGTCAGGCTAAATCTCAACATATGCTTTTAATTTGAGGTCTTAAGGCATCATTTCCCAAACTAGGAAATCTGGAACCAAGCCTGAAAGTACAAATAGGAGTGGAGTCGTGAATGGAAAAGTTTGGCAACTGTGGTATAAAGCTTACTCATTCAACCCAACCAGACTTTCAGCAAGATGTGCTCAGTTTACAACCGAATTAAGCAGCTCCTTGCATTGATGGCCTTCAGAAAAAGGCACCTTGTAGAGCTGTGCTGTCTGTTATGCTCTCCGAGTTGCAGCCCTCATTATAAAACTCAATATTTTAATCAATATTTAGTTTTCCCTGTGCAATAGATCTTTTAACAAAAATCTCTGTGGAAATTCTGCTATAAGAACAAACAACTCTACTCCCTTCCCCTTCTCCCCTGTGGGTACTGGCTCTTTCACAAAATGGTCTCGTATAAAGGCAAGTGCAAGGCTGTCACTGTATGATCGGATGAAAGGATGGAACCCTGCTGCTGGTGATGTTGAAATTATCTCATAAATATTGGCTGGAATTCTGTTCTTGCAGGCAATGGCAAAAATTCCCTGGCAGCCCATGTGGGAGAAAGGGATTTCCCTCTTGTCATAGGCTGTGGAGGGTGAATTTTTCAGTGTGGGGGTGTTTGTGGTTAGTGTTGCTGCAGTAGTATTGTGAGTGGTTCTAAGAAATTCCCTGTCCCCAGATTTCAGTGTAATGGGTAAAATAACTCACTGGTTCTGACTCAGTCTTCTCATTCATTTGTGGCTGTATGATTTAGGGTATCAAAGCAGAAAACTTTGGCAGGGATTTTTATGGGAAAAAGGAAGGACAAAAAAAGAGTATGATCCATGGACTCTTTCCAGGGAGTGTTTCACGTGTAAACTTCATATTTTATTTTTTTTTTTATTTGCCTTGCTTTTTTTGTTTTTTAAAAAATATGTTTACTCCCATTTACCTCCATTTGGAACTGTCCTCAAAAACAAAGATGAAAAAATCCATGCCTGTTATATTTAAGCAGACTAGGAGTAAATGACCGATATGCTCAAGTGATCTGAGACCTTTATCATGACTCTGCCTACTGTTGTGACATTTAAGTTTTGAATGGTTCCACTTTCAATCAGGTATCCAACCTGAAATGTTTTTATAGCACTGCTGTGCACACAGATCCTGTGGATAATTGCTATAATCACTTCACATTTGCAAATGCTCTTTGGGGACTTGAACCCAGGTCTTGCTCCTGCTCTATTACAGGGGAAGTAGAAGGAGCAGCTCTTCTAGTTCACAATAGCCTTGGCAAAGAGTAGTTATTCTGAACTCTCAATTATATGCAGAAAATCTGCGCATCCTGCCCAATTAAGATTTCTTTTTCCCATGGAGCAGGTTCTAAATTTTTAAATAGTTTGATTGGAATTCTAAAAGCAGCAAGAGAGAAGATTAATCTTGTTAATAATTAGAAAGCTGAATGCTAACATTTTTCCCCCATAGGAGCTGCCTCAATGTTATTACTCTCACAGCTAACAGAAGTTATAGTCTGTGTGTAAGGAACCTAAACCACATGTAAATTGACCAACAATTTGTTTAAAGTTTAAAGTTTAATTGTGTCTGCCTCTTGATTTGCACTACAAAATGGAAGGATACAGGGACAAGGTAAACCAATTGATCCCATGACTGAAATGGTCAACCTACATATTTTCTTTCCTTGTGGTACAAGGAAATGTTGCCTCTAAGCCACATCCTCTGTAAACCAAGACAAGGAAATGTGCAAGCCCCTCTGACAACTGAGGATGTATTAGGTGTTGTTCAAACAAGCCTTCTGCACTCTCTGCTAAGTGCAGGCAGAGTAACCCAGAGCATGAGGCAAAAATCCCTTTTGATGGGTTCTTCCTGGACAGTGGTTCCCAAATATGGTTTATTTGTCAGGATCACTTTTTCTCTTTCTCTATGTCTTTGGCATAGGGCTTTCAGAGACCTTACACATAGCCATCAAAATTGTCATCTAAAATATCTGTTAAAAATTTTAATTCTTATTTCTATAATCGTGGAGATATGTTACTTGTTACAACCTTGTCAGGGTGGCAAGAGAGCAGAGTATGGGATAACTGCAAGTTCAGTTGTCAGATGGTGACTTTTTGGTTCTTATTGTGACTAGATTTTTGAACTAAGGTCCCACTCTTCACTTGAGAGCATGCTGATCACTAATAAAAATTTATCTCTCTTTTTCTTTCTCTCCAGTTGCAATATCTAATTAAATATTGTCGAGAACACTGCCAACACAGATGGCTGGCAGATATGATATACCAGTCCACCTTTGCTGCCACCATATGCAACAAACAAGACAGGAATTAAGGGGTTCCTTTCTAAAGTGGAGATATAAAAAAATAGTGTATCATAATGCAGAAGGGAGATTATGATGATGGCACACCAATAATAACTTGGTTATTTCTTTTTTTTCTGTGCTTAACTACTTCAATAATTGTATTTAAATACTTGTCACCAAGAATGTGTGGTTATATGTGTATATTAAATTTATTAAAAAGAGTATTCAAAGTTAGATCGGGGAAAAAAAGTCTCATTTTATTAACTACAAAAGACTTTTAAAAACAAAAGAAACATTCACCAGGTTTCTCCCTCATTTAATAAACATCATGGTTCACTATTCAAGTCCAGTAACATACATTGGGTGAACTGAGAGTAAAAGCTTTATTCTCCTCTTTCTGAGCAATTTATACTAAAATAACCATAAATTTTAAAATTGAATGTCATAAAACTGGAATTTTAATTTATTTACAAGATGTTGACTTTTGTCCTATATGACAAATTAAGATATTAATCACAGTAGATCATTATTGTTTTCCCAGCAGTTTGACTTCTCAGAAAAAAGATTTTTTATTTTCAAAATATCCCAACTGCTTACTAAATATCAAAACCATTTAAAATTATGTAATATTCCATCCATCATCTATATAATTTCTTTGCTCCATTAAAGGAGCTAGAATTATGAAATATTAGAATTGTGGAAAAATATTTGTAATGAGCAGTAAGATACAGTAGAAGAAAAACCCAAGGGAACCTGAAGTATTAATCCTCCATGCTGAGGCTTTGGTCTTTCTTGCATCTAAAGAAAAGCATTTCTTTTTATGTAAATTTCAGTCTGAGATAATGTACAGGTGAATTCACTGGTAAAACTGAAGGTTGAAAAGATATTAAAGTTTTTCATAATTGTATGTCTTTTTTCTAGTCTTTGTATCTCTTCAAGGATGGAGAGAGATAATAAATCATATGCTACATTTCAGAGAAACTTGTATCATGTCCAGAACTTTCTTATTATTTGAAGCTTTTTCCATAGATCAGGATTGCCTTCTGTAGTTATGAATGAATATGAACTCAGATTTCTTTTCTTACATACAAGGGTTTTTAGACAGACCTTTTTTCTTTTTTAGTAACTCTAGCACAATGACTGAATTTACATTTAATTTTTTTTTTATTTCAACATAAAAATATAAGGGAAAAAGTCTCCATAGCCTGATGATATATCTGTTCAGTGAATTCTGTTCAAGATATTTTTAATAGGAAAAAAATTTTCATATGAGGGTTTGAGAAAAAGAATATTCATAAAGAATAATTTTTACATTTTACAAGTATATCCAAGAGGTGCTGTTGTGATGGACAGAACTCAAAATTACATTACCAATTATCACTAGTGGTCACGACAGGACAGTAAGTTTTACATCAGCATTCATTTAATCTTCTACAGAAGTTTAGAATACCTAGCAGTTGTCATACTGTATTTTAAAAATATATCAAAAATTATAGTTGTGAATTACCATCATCAAATATAATTGTACACGATCATTGCTATCATTGCACTGCAAGTTAATGTCTCATATTAGCAGTAAATCACATACCTTAAATGGGTCCATGATGCATTTTTATGAACTCTTTAATGTGCATTGGTGAAGAATACAAATTGTGGAGAGAAAAAGAACTTAGGCAAAACCATTTTTTAAAATTTCAATATAGAAAGCAAAAAAAATTGAAAATGGTCAGGGCATTTAAGCAGACATTAAACTAGATTACAGGGATTTTCTTTCCAGATTGGGTGCTTCACTTTACAAAGGAGTGCTTCAAAAGCTGCCAGAATGAGGTGGGAAATTCAAAACTTATACAAAAATAGCTTTGGGGGGACAATTCATGAGACAACTCATGAAAGAACATGAAGTAGTTTCTCACACAGAAATTTGTAGCTTCAATAGTGATTATTATGATGTGTGTATTTTTGCAGTCTTTGTAGTCAAGGTTCAAAGATTGAAGAGGGAAATGACAATTTCCCTCAGTACTGGAGAAGAAATAATTTCACAAGTGATTAAAGTTTTTTCTTTAATCAGAAAATATGAGTTTGTGAGTATATATATAAATAATTTATAACAGAAAATTGGACATTTTCAAAATATTTTTTTAGAACAAGACATTAAACATTTTCAGTCCTTTCTAAAGGGGATTAGACATTGCTGTTAACCCAGATGGATGTGCTGAAGGAGGGTAGGGCAGTGCAGGTCTGATGGCAGCTCTGGTCCAGAGACATCAGTGCAACACTGGTCAGTAGCAGAGAGAGGAGAAGAGCAAGTCATGGCACCACAGGGACAATGGCTGGGAGGCAGATCACTTGCAGACACTCTGTAGGATCAAGAATCCCAGTCCCATTTCTGCAGAAGGAAGGACAACCAGTAGCTGAAGTCAAGCAGAGTGAGAACAGGGACTCCAGCCAGAGTAGGAACTGAAAGATGGTGACTTTTGGCACGAAAAAGGATGTGTCTCCTTACAAGTGTTTGGTTGGAATAGTGGATTCTGGAAGCGGGGAAGTACCCAAAGTGATTGCACCTGATTCAGGTGACAGTAAGTGCCTCAGGCAGGAAGGGTAAAGGATGATGGAAGTCATCTGTGAACAAAATTTGCAGGACACTTTTTTGGAGCACCTGAGCCCTAAGTCTGTAATACTGTGAAGATTTTTCTGAGGTTCATCTGGGACTCAGGCTATTACTGATTGCTGCTACTCCATGTGGGTGTTGTGACACTGCCAACAGAGACCCTGAGCAGATCAAGGGTAACTACTTGAATTTAGAATGATGGGTAAAGAGAAACTGTTGGTGTTTTCCTCAAATCTGCTGGTCAAGGGGATTTTATGGATCAACACTTGGCTGTGTGGTGGGCAGGGATCTGTCTTCCACAGGCATGGGAAATTTTTAATGACTAGAAAAGAGCAAATGCTACAGTTGTTTTTAAAACAGACAAGATGAAAGATCCAGGGAACAGCAGCCAGTCAGCTTCACATCACTCCTGTGGAGGACTGTAGAAAGCACTCTCCTGAAAGTCATTTCCAGAAAGACATGAAAGATAAGAAGGAGACTAGGAGAACCCAGTCACACCAATAGAAGAGGGTAAATCATGCCTGACCAACCTGATTGAACAATGTTGAACATTCAACTATGTTGAAACAACTGTCTCAGTGACTGAGGGGGGTGTGTTTGACTTTAGCAAAGCTTTTGAAAGGATGTCCCATGGCATCCTTGTAGTCAAACTGATAGTTATGGGCTAGATGATGGATTATAAGACTGGCTGTACAGCAGTGTTCAAAGAGTGTTGAAAGCATGACTGGCTGACAGGTATGGGAGGCCTCAGAAGCTGATGTTGGGGCAATTAGTGTTTGATATCTTCATTCAATGGGCTGGATGATGACATGTGATGATTTTCCTTCAGATTCACAGAACTGCCACTCAAAGAGACCTTGACAAGTTGGAGTAGCAGCTGCAGAAATCTTATGAAGCTGAATGAAAACAAATGCAAAGTTCATGGGGAGTGACTGCCTGGGAGCAGCTCTGCAGGGAGCCCTGAGGGACTGTGACTGAGCACAAGACAGCGGGGTGGCATTGCAGAAATGAGTTGTAAGTGTGCACTGGGACACACTAATACACCATAAGTAGCCAGTAGACAAAGAGAATATATTACCACCCTCTATTCAGCTTTCATGAGGCTTCATCTGAAATACTGTGCCCAATTTTGGCATGCTTCCCAAGTGTTGGATGGTAAACTGGACAAGGCCCAGCAGCAGTCCAATGAGATGGGAAGTTGCGTGAAGCACAGGGAATAGCCATAAAGAAAAGGGAATGTAACTTCTTCCTGTGATAAATTGATGGCTACAGAGAAATTTTCAGGCTCTCCTTTGAGATCCACAGTGAAAGGGTAAGAATAACATTAATAATTTGTAAAATTAAAATTCTGGCTAGGTATATTAAAAAAAATTATAATGAGAGTGGTTAAACTTCAGAAGAGGTTGCCCAGCAAGCTTGTGGAATCTACAGCTTTGGAAATACTAAAAATTTGACTGGAAAAAGCACTGAGTAAGCACTGATCAGCAAAGAGCACTGAGCAGAACTGATCACTGGTTTGATCTTAAGGATACATCTGTTTTTAACAGTGTTGCACTAAATTACCTCCAAAGGTCACTTCCAAAAAAATATTATATTATTCTGTATTAAATTTATATCTATGCACTCTTGAGAGCGGAGGATATTTTACATCCTACTCTAGTCCAGGAATGAAACTTATGGCCACAAATAATTAGTACTCTAATTAGGATGAGAGAACTTTCTGCATCTGTGTCTCTCTGAGTCTCACTGACTAACAGATAATTTTATGTGTATGAGAGAAACCTCTTATGCATGAAAGCTTCCAACAATGCAAATGTTTATGATCCTGATACAGAGCAACCATATGTAAGCAGATGATTCATGAGATTCAGGCTTCTGTTCTGTGTTTCAATCATGTCTGATTTATGAAATGTAAACAGTGGATCCAAACCCATCCTAGTTGTCAGTGGTCCTTGTGAGGCAGTAAATGTCATGAATTTCAAACTGTTTAAAAATCTTTCAAAACTGCTCAGCATGCAACTGCTTTTATAGTTACACGAGCTTTTAAAATGCACATTTCCTGAAAGGCAAGCAAGCGGGAATAATTACTATTCATTTTTTTCCTCTCAGCTTAGAGAGTTAAATTGTACTCAACAGTTATTTCTCCCTAGTGCATGATACAGCAGAAATCCTTCCAGGGCAAATGCACTGCAATCACAGAGTTGGCTTCAACAGCAGAAGCACTAAAAGAAGTAATTCAGATTAATGAATGGATGATGTAGATACACTCTGTCAGCACTGTTTGCTACAGGGATCTCCTAAAGCTCTGGAAATGAAGACTTCCTCTGGAAAGTTTGTTTGCTTAGCCTGTGGTAGCTACTGAGAATCTGTTCTTTTAAGGACCCTATTTCTCCCCACTCCATTGACTTCAGAAAGATTACGGGGTTTTTTTGTGCATGAAAAGGGTGGACATTGCAAAGCACAAAACCCAAGCATCAAAAGACTTCATCACTGTCAGCAAGAAGCTCGTGATGTTTTCCCAAGGAACAACCCACACATTCATCTGTCTTTAATAAAAGCAGATCTGCCTGCCTGTATCGGCTGATGTGCTATGCTTGCTTTGGAATAAGAATCATGCGTTGTTTTTTTTTGCAGTGGGAGGGTTTTCAAGATTTATGGGTGTGCTGAGAAAACATGGGAGGAATCTGCCTGGAGGGCTGATGGATCTCCATGGAGTGAAAGATGTACTGAATGAAGTGCGTTTATACATACTGTTCTTGGCTTGCAGTGCAGCTTTCCAAGGGTGAACCTCGCCCAGCCTCTTGAGAAACAACTTATTTAGTACTTTCTTCTCCATATGATTTGTTAGTTTATGAGAACAGAATTGTTGAGACTTGTTGCAGAAATGTGAGTAATCATATTAATGGATGTGGCTGTGAAATGGGAGGTTGTGGGAAACAAGATCTTGAAGTTGTGAAACACATATATCCATATACCTTAACAAGCTAAAATGTTCCAGAAGTTAAGTAAGATGTTATACAAAGGTACTACAACATTTTATAACAAATTCTTGAGAAATTAAAAAATAAAATTGTGCTTTGGAAGTTTTCAGACTAATTAGGTACCTTGAAGAAATTCTTTATAGAAAATGCCACAAATAATTTGATACAGTAAAAAAAAAAAAATCTAACTGGGCCAAAAGGAAAAGTTTGGCATAATAGAAGCAATTAGCCATTTAACCACAAACATTGCATACTGGTCTAATCTCATTCCTGGAACTAAACTATAAAGTGTGTCTATGTTCTTCTAGGAGAGAGCTCAATATTACATTTTTAGTCCCATCATGCCTTAATCCTGCCCCCTGACCTCAATAATCTAGTCATTACTAGAGTCATTTAAGATCATGACATATATTCAAATCTCTTCTGTCATGGAAGGTAGCAGAGATTTAACCTCTGGGACTCCAGCCTTCTGTGCTAGCTTAGAAAGTAGTGTATCTTCCTTTCTTTCCTTTTAAATATCCTGTGTTTGCATAAAATATTCAGACTTTTGCTAAAGGAAGAAAGAATCATCACTACTAACATCATGAATATGACTAAAAGGTCTCATATTTCTCCCACTTAAGCATTTTGTATTTTGTACCTGGTATCCACCACTTAACTGTTCCAGTCACTCAATATGAATATAAAAAGAAAACATCACATCCTTATGGAATCACAAAATTCATCACTCTTTATGAAAAACCTTTCTATTCATAGAGTTTTTAGAGAGGCTGCAGGTCAGATGACAATAGCTAAAATCATTCCTAGCTACAAGGTAACTCACTGCCGTGATTAGCTGCATTAAATTGTAGATTTATTAGTGCTGAACCATCAGTTTCAGGTGAAATTTTGAAAGGTGCTCTAGCCAAACTAGGAATTCTGATATTCTCAGGACTGAAGATCACAGCTGATACCTCTGCAGTAAGTAGAAATGGGAGGGGCTTAGGGAGCTTGGGTTTCTAGAAGCATTGCTAGCAAATTTAGGACAAAAAAAAGCCTCAAAGAACTGGGGATCAAGCTTATGCACACAGCTGAAACAGGGTTTAATCTCATTCTGGCTGTGTTACAATACCATTTAAAATGTTTAAAAGCCCATACCTATTTTGTGTACAGAAGATATGCTAGTGGGCATCTTTAGTTCTCTATATGTTAGCAATGAAAACAAACTGGATTATGCCCTTAATTACAATACCTCTCCCCTCTCCTTAAGAAAGGAGTCTCTCTTAATATCTTCTATAGTTCTTTCAAATGCATGGATGGAATCCTACCTGCAGCTGTCATACCTTTTTATCAGCTGTACAGCTCATCAAGTAGCACCTCAGGTTGTAGTTTTATTTTATTACCTTGAGAGTTGTTCTGTAATTAGCCAATGTACAGAATAAGCTCATAACCTATAAAGTCCCTCAGTATCTATCACTATGCTTGTTTTGATATAACCATACCTTTTAAAATAGGTGAGTTATCCACCTTATTGACTTAAACTTTATTTAGCCACTACTGCTAAATAAAGTTGAGGAGGACAAAAAATTAAAAAGCTAGATCTTTATGGGAAAAGTATTTATCTGTGTTTACTATCTCAAGCTGATATTCAGTGTTGATGGATGGGAAAATAAGTCTTTCAGTTTAAGCTGTAGGTAGGATATCTCTGGACGTCAACAGCACAGAGACATACCAGTGTCATAGCCATAAAGCATCAGGGAGTGTACTTCAGAGTTCAGGAAATTTGTGAATTTAAATCTGCCTACACCAGCTCCATTAGTGAACCCGGGTTTCAGTCCAAATTAAGGATAAATTCAGTTTTGCATCATCCTGTGGAACAAAACTTTGTATTTTGCTCAGAGACAATGCAAAGAAAAAGCACAGCTCATATGTGTCTGAGGAATTGAGTGTAGTCAAATCTGTACCAGAGCCAGCAACAGCTGTAGGTCCTATATGTAGCAGCATATAATGCTGTCAATGCCTACACACCCAGCAGAGGTTACAAAATCTCTTGAGAAATCTGCAGGATGGGTTTTACACATATCTCCAAACTGGATTGGCATCTGTCATGAAAGTATTGACCTTCAAGAAGCATCTCATGGTGATCATGATATGCAGGAAAACGGCTCAATATTTAATACACAAGAATTTGAGGATTGCTTGCTTATAAGCACCTGCAATGTTTAAAATGCTGACTGTTGTGTGTTAATTCTCTCATACTGCTCTTTTATTTTGCTGATTCGCATACAGAATGTTTTTGGGTTTAGTTCATCTAGTTTAAAATGTGGATGAACTCTGGGTTCTGATTGCTTGTGGAGTTCAGAGATTAACAGACTACCAGATGTCAGCTCAGAGAACATCTTCATCTCAGCATTAGCATCTTCTGAAGCCAGTGGCCACTATGCCAGTCAGAAATAAAGACTTTTGTGCTGCATTCCAGACAGTTGCAAGAGAAGATGGTCGGATACTATAATTTAAGCACAGAGAGGGAAAGTTAAACAAGTCATATAGCAGTTCTCAGCTTCAACAGGAGAAATCCCTATTTTTTGGCTTATTCAAGTTAACCATCATCTAGTGCTGTGCTTGTTTTCTTGCACATGCTGATTGTTCTTATTGCATCTGTTTAGAAAAAATGCACTAAATACCTACTGAAGTATAATTCCATGTGAGTCCTGATACAAGATAGCATTAGAACTGAGTTCTGCCCGATTAGAAAGCCAAAAAGTACTTCAGTGGTGCTTTTGATTTTCATCATTGTGAACCTATTGCCTCTAATACAAGATTTCATTTTATAAATTGCTGCAAAGATGCATACAAAAAGATTAACCCCTGACAAAAACACGAGTTTAGATAGGAAAGGCAAGCCAAGACAGAAAAAAATTCTAATACTTTCAGGTGCTTCAGATCATCTATTTTAGACTCTGTTCTCTTATGGCACTACTTAATGGACTTAAAGAAAGGGAGAGCGAAGAAGGAGTGACCAGATCTGTTGAGTGTTAAGAAGACATTTAAATGAAACTTAATTTCCTAAGGTTAAGGGCATTTCTAGCACTCAAAGGGCAACATGGAGTCCAAGACAAATTTTGCAATTTTATGAACACATCTTCAGAATATATGAAATCTGATAATTTCACATGATCTTTGAAGGGGCCACTGAACATGCAGGGATGAGGGAGGCAGCAGACTTTTCAGAGACCCACAGAGATTTGGAGGGATGAGATAATGCTTTTCATGGGCACATGTGCCCTTCAATAACCTTGTACTTGACTATACCAGTGCCAGGGCTGTATAAACAGGTCCATTATTAGACTACTCTTCTTCCACATGTCTGCATGAAGCACTCTCTATTTTTTCAATCTCAGGAGGTACAGAGAAAAATAATTTACTTTAAATGATTTTTTGATGAAAAGAAATCTTACAGAGAATTTCACGTTTCACACTTGCACAATTTCTTTTCCTTTTCCTTTACCTTTTTTTTTTTTTTTTTTTTTTGGCAAATATCTTCCTCATCTTGTTGGCAAATACTTAGGGAAGAAGTAAGATCCAACCAGTCTGACATTTAAAACCAAATGTCTCAAGGTAAGAATAAGAACAGCTGTCAGTAGGAATTAGCAGAAGCCAGCACTTGAGAAGAGGTTGGTATTTGACAGTGTTCATGAATACATTTCACACTGAAGATGTTACCTTTCAAACTTTAGGTTTCCCTTTTCTTTTTAAGCAATGCCTGGCCTTACTCACCCTTTTAATGTTATGAAGTGGTACAATATTTTATACATGACAACCGTGAGGGAAGAACCCTATTATCATTCTCTCATGTACGTGTTGTAACATGAATTAATGCAAGGAGGGAAATATTCATCCATTTCATGAGGACAGCTGAAACATTTGCTGCCAAAATTCCTTGCCTGTCATTTATTACTGACATTGGGAACATTTTTTTCGTACTTGTGAAAAAGCATTCCAAAAAACATTGGAGTTTATGAATTGCTTGCAAATTTGCAGCTGATAAAGGTGAATATTCAATATCTTGCAGGGCTTAGATTTCTCTGTGGATTTAGAAGTAACCTGTACATTTAAATTGCCTTACATGGCAATTTAGATTTGCTCATAATGTGCTACATGCTCGGTGACGTTTCCTTGTGCTGTTATTCCAGTTAGCAGTTAGGTCAGTGCATACTTATGTTTCCTGCAGAGAAACTCAGCGCAGGAGGAGGAAATCCTTTGAAATTCCTCAAGGTTTCCAAATTCCTTTTGTAAGAAGGATAAATATTTTTGAGGATCTCTTATGCAGCCTACTGTTAAAGCACAGGGAATACTCATCAGACCACAGTATAATTACCATATTCATTAATTAAGTCTGCAGTGCACTAAACTATTTTGACAGATTTTCTCTGACTCAAAGTGAAGCTGAAGGTCTTCTCCATTTTCTCAAGGTTGTATAGTAGCCTATAGAATTTTTAATTGTATTAAGGAAATAGAAATATTTTAGAAAACCTGATTTTTTTAACTAAACTGTAATTGTATTTAATCCCTTTATTTCCAGAACATTTTTCAGACATTTTTTAAAAGAAAAATAAGCCACGTAAAACATCAGTGAAATTTGTAGAGGTCAATATGTATGTCCAAGGGAAAATCAAAACAGAATATTGTCCTTGAAGGAGAAGTACTTCAGGACAAAAATCAGGAATTTTCTGCAATGAAACATTTCCACCTGCAAAGAGGAAACTTACCAGAACTGAAGCTTTCCAAAGGAACATGTCAAATTTGACAAAACCATCACATGGAAGGTCTGGTGGAAGTCAAAGAGAAACCAGGAGAGAGAGAGATGGAGAGAGAAAAAAAGAGAGGGTGGGGGGCGATAAAAATGCTGTGAATCAGGATAATCCAGACCATTCCCTAGTCCTGAAGAATTATTGCATGATGTTTTGTTATCTAATCAAATGCACTTCCCTGAAAACAGCAAAATGCCTCCAAACTATCTCTTGGACACCAAACTATGCCTGGCCACTGTGAGACAGCACAAATTTTAAGCAAAACCAATGTAGTGAGTGTCCTATTAATTGAATGGTAAAGATGATAATGTTGTTCTTGCTGTTAAGAGGTTAAATGGATTAACTAGCTTCATAATATATTTTATCTTGTATTTACTAATCCAGCGTAACTGTTGTTTTCTGAGTATCTACCTGACTGTAGAAATATGCTTTGTAATTCTTTCCAGTTTGTGAATGAGAGAAAAATAACATGTAAAACTATAAATACCTAAGTATTTCTTTTCCCAAATTTTCCCTATTGCCTAAGCACTACAGTGGTTTACAGCCTTCCTGAGTGTTTGATATGGAAGAGCTTAACACCTACATAAAACCAGAACTATATGCATTTTATTGGATGTGATGTAGATTTCTTACACTTTGCCCAAAATATCTCAGAGCCAGTATTGCTGTACGGTCTGTGGCTTTTCCACACAGACCTCAAGGGAACAAAGATGCAGAGACGCATGTGTATCCACAGGTATTTCCAAATATATCCATCCTTATTTTAGTATATTGTTCTTTACAACTATTTGTTCCTTGCCTTCTTTATTCTGGCACAGTTTCTGGCAGATAAAAATAGCTATTGAAATTGAAATATTTTTCTTTTTTTAAATAGTTTCTCACTGTTTAGCTTTGTCCTCTCACTAACAGCTGTTGGCAGTTTCTCATACAGTTGTATGCTCCAAAGTGTTTTTTGAGAATTTCGGTTGGAGAAGATGAGAGAAGTGAGTCTCGGGGGGGAACAAGGCTGTACCACTTTAGTGACCATACCAAAAGTGGTGAGTTCATATTAGTATTGCTTTATATAAATGTTAATCCTCTTGTGATAATCTGTTTTGGTAAGATTGGTAAGCCAATGTCTGGCTCAGTTCATTTTAACCACAAAAGATGTCTACCTGTCTTCAACATAACTAATGCATGTCTTCAAGGTTTGGCTTAGGCTGAAGTGCTTAGCTGAAAGGAGATACAGATTATTCTGCTGAATAAGCCTGTTATGGCAGGTCAGTCAACAGCAAATCTGTTTTACACAGATTTGGGGAAAAAAAAATCAGCATTTTTTACTTAATTCATTCAGTATTTACAGGCACATTTAATGGGGTGTTTCTTTTAGGTGAGAAATAAGGATAGTCTATGGCTTCTTTGGACCTTAAAATGCCTTCTTGAATTAAGGCTATTTAAAAATATAATATTGAAATAATGTTATATTTTCCAAGACATTCTGCATGTCTTAGTTTCTGTGACTGCAATATCATGATATTAAAAAAATAAGTTGTTCTTGTTTCCTTCTCTGACCCATCTCTGGACAGTGTTTTTCTTCCTCCTACCAATAGTTTGCTGCCCCTTCAGCTGTGATGTGACAAACCTTTGGGGAGGGAAGGATGCTGTAGATAGGATCACTAAAACCTCTGAGTTAAACTTTAGGAACAATAAGAGTGCTGATAAGGAATGCAATAAGTTGGCCCTGCACAAAAGCTGCCATCTCTTGAAACTATATTTTTTACTCAAATAAATCAGAACACAAGAACATGTTGCACAGATAATGCTTCAAGGCTTATTAAGGATAGATGGTACTTTTAAATATGTTTAGGGCATAAAAGCAACCAAATGTTCTTGAATAATGATTTCTCTGTAAAATGTGGAAATAAGGGGAAGGGAGTCTCCAAGAATCAAAGGAGAAGAAAAGATGATTTTCAAGGTGAAACTGATATGCTTATACATTTCCAATAAGGAAAAGAAATCAGCTGTAAACATGTACTTTACTGACTGCAGCATAAGCATAGTTTCTACAGTAATTTCTGATAAGAATATACATCAGTACATATTTGAGATCACTGCAGCTTCAAATATTTAAGTAACCCTCTAGGAAAGGTCATAGTTTTCCAAAATACAGATCCAGCACTCCCTCTCATGCTCACAGCATCAGCAAATACTCCTCAGTTTTAGCAGCCCCTCCTCCCTCCCACCTCTTTAGTGATTTACAAGCAGCTAAAGGGTCCCCTCATTGTTAGAGCAGTATTTATGTCCTTCCAGCCAGCCAGAGTGACAGGGCTCCAACAAGGAGGTCAGCTTGGTGCAGGGTCTCCAGCTTGCTGAGCATCCGTCCCTCTGCTGCGCGGCCCCATCCTGGGCACGGCTGTTGCTATGGAAGCAGCACAGAGCAGGGATCTGACAGCCTGGGAGGTGCTGGGGGGACTATTCCTTATCTATAGGGACACATCAGAGGTCTCATGCAAACCTATAGTACAGAAAAGTTCACTGGACTGAATGGTCCTATATCCTGTGCTTCCCGGATACCATGAGGATGATGACTTTTGCTTCCTGTGAGGGTGTACAAGGAGAGATTTTGTACATCTGGATCTGATTCCCTCTAAGCTTCAGTATTCCATACATTTGAGACTTGTCTTTCTTTTGTATACATTCTACACGCTTTTCCACATTTTCCAGTGGGAGGAAACACAAGACAAAGGTGGATGAAGTGGATGACCTCCTGCCAAACCTTCCTGTCACTCCCCAAAATCATTCCCTACTTGGGAAGCTGTCAGCCCAGGAGTGAGTCCTGCCCCTGGCCAGCCCTGGGAGCTGCTGCAGCTCAGATGCTGCAATCTTTCAGAGTAGGGGAGATCAAGTACACGCTGCTACCTCACTACAGTGACAAAGTTGTTTTCAGTCCCTTGCTGAGGTCATATCTAGAAAGGGACCAATTTGCATAGTCCTAATCCTTTTGTGAATTTTCGAAACTCAGTTCTCCTAAAAAAAGATTAAGCTTGTTGAACAGTATTCCTTAAAAATCTACACTTGCAATAGTGAGAAATTATTTTCTCAATATCATAGGCAGGATTTATTTCACAGGTTAAAATGGCCAGATAGAAATGTCTATATGTGAGGCAGGTATCTGAGCTGTATTAAAGGAAGATTTAATGCACATTCTCTTTCCAGTGTTATATAGATCAAGAATAAGGCAACACTCCTTTTTTTATTCTATTATCTAAAATTTGTAATTAGCAGTTTTTTGCAGGAATAATCTCGTACAGTTACATCTATCTTAAAATTATATATTTAGGTTAAGACTGGTTTTGGAGTTGCTGTAGGGAACTATTTCTCAACTGGAATCATAATACAGTATTTCTGGAGTTTGAACTGAGTTTCTTTAGACTATTTTTTAAAAATGGATAAGATGGTTGACTTCTGAAGGATTGTACCTCACATCCTCAATTACATGCAACAGGATGTTGTTAATTTTTTTTAGCTAAATGAACCTGACCAAAATACTCTGTACTTCCACCTCGTAGTTATAGACACAAAAGATTATAGATAATCAGGGCTACCAATCTTGTGTACAAAATTTTTACTGTTTAGATTAATCTACAGAGTTTACCAGTTTCTACCATAAGAAATCCAACACTGTGCTCCTTATGGGTAAGAAATAGCATTATGAAGTACTAGTGTGTTCGTATAATAATAATTTGAAGGACCAGGAAACAAGTGACATTTTAGTTTGCAGGGAAATAAAATAATTTGCATGAAATCAAGAATTCATTTCCTTTTGCCTACCAAATGATGTTCCATAATTTAGTGTCAAAATAGTGACTTCTGTGGAATGGAGGTGATTTACAGCTGACAAATTCCCCTTGGAGCACCCACCACATAAGATTTTTCACTGGGAGTCATTCTCATGTGAATCTGGCTTAAAGTCAGAACAGTTGGAATCTCGGGTTTGTTGAAAATTGGGTTGGATTTCTTGGTAGTTTTTCTTTGTGGTTTTCAGAAGGGACTTCCAGCAGCAATGAAATCTGGAATTGCTTCAGCTCTCAGCATCTCCATGCTTCCCAAAATAAAAAGGTCATCTGTTTGTAGATATCCCCTTGCATTTTTTATTATTTTTGCAACACTTGCATGAAATGAATTATTTTTTGTGTTGTGGCACAGCATGGGATTTATGAAAAAACAAAAGCATAAAAAACCACATACAAAAAACTAGTTGGATAGAAGAAAGTTTGGCAAGTAAAGTACATTTTCTGCATTTTCTCTTTTAGAAGATTATGATTACATGTAATCTCACACTCCTGAGCAGATGCTATCTGTTTGCCCTTCCAGAGCTTTAGGCTGCAACCAGAGGAGACATAAAGGAGACAGGGGAAGCTGTGAAAGGCTGCAAGGCTTTCTTATCCTGGTTTTTAAATAAAAAAAAATATCAAAAAACACAAAACAAACAAACAAACAAAACCAAATAAAAACAAACAAATGAGCAAAAACCCACAAAAAAACTACCCACACACAAAAACAGAAGGTTCATTTTTGCACTAGTTAAAATAGTAGAAGTTAGTGTGAGCATGTAAAATTGAATTTGAATTTTATTGAAAATTGCTGAAAAAATTAGAAGGATTACAATATTTGCCTTTAGCCTTCTCTGTTCTGTGCATTAGTCCTGCTGGGACACGTAGATCTTTCATCATTGCAGCATGCCTGTCATGACTGATGGTAATGACACTGTTATTTCTGTGGTACAAATCAATGGCAGCGGATGTGAAAAGCGAATGCATTTTCATGTGTGCATGGTGGCCTGTATTGTACTCATAAATCTGTAACTATTTATGAAAACATCATGTAATTTCATGGTTTCTTATGTGCCCCTTTCTGTATGTAATGAGCTGAGGGTGAAAGTCTGTGTCAAGGTTTTACTGGAAGGACAATGCTGCAAGGATTATAAAAAATTTCAGAAGATGTGAAGAAAAACACAAGGAAACAAAAGGATTAATGCAGAAAAATATCAACAACAGAAAATACAAATTCTTCTATGAAGAACCTTTCTAGGTAAAGATCTTGTGTAGGACAGGTTTAATAAACAGTTCTTCCTCCCCACAGAGATATTTGCATACACAACCTTAAACTCTTAGAAGATACATTGATATTTAAAGTAAAGAGAGGATAATCAAGGACAGTATAAGTATTGGTTTGAGTATTTCCATTTGATGCTCTTGATTTCTGTGGGTAAATAAATATTCAATTGATGCCATCCAGATACCACTTTCTAATGCAAGAGACTATGCATAATTCAATAATTGGAAAGAGTATTTCAAGTGTAAAAGAATGAAGAGAAGGGACCCCATAAAAAAGTGGCAAATGACCTCATAATTCAAATATTTATTTGAGAAAAGTGATCACTTATTTTAAATCTCCTGCTTCTAGCAGTAAGAGGATATTTACCATGATGATCCCCTTCTCCAATGAGTGAGTTATTTATTCTCTGACTTAAGTAAAATTTACATGTTTTGCACAGAGCAGAACTTCTCCCACAGCAAGTTTTTCTGTTGTGAGTCTATATATTTTAGCTAGAGTTGTTCATGAATCTGAATCTTCCAGAAATTTTGTCTGCTGGTGATAAATGGAATGATGAATACCTATATGGATATGTTGTCCAAAATGGTGCTGGCTCTAACTCATTTACCAATTATTTAAAATAGAATTTAAAAATACATTGTGAATAGTCAAAAACAAACTTTTAAATTAAATATAATTTTATTGAAATACTTATACCATTTTACCAATACATTAATTAACTCTGTCATGAAAAATTGTCATAGGAGTGGTTATAGTCATCAGTAAAATGTATTCTCCATTACATCAGGGTTATTTTTTTTAACACAAATGTTATGATTGTGAATGGCTGAATTAAGGCCTGTTGTTTGTGACTTATACAGTGATTATCAAACACTCAGTTATTTTCCACAATAGTTCAGATTATTTTGCTTTTGACACTACCATTAAAATATATTTTTTTCTTTCCCTAGAATCCTCATCTAGTCTTTGTTTTGCCTCCAAACTTGTCTAATTGAAAATTACTTAGCTGAAAGAAATTGTGAGCTTAACAGACTCAGTGAGAAGTTATCTACAGATCAACAACTAATATAAGTTTTATTATTCTTAAATAACCCATTTGAGTAGTCTGTGGGTTCACTCATCATATTCCTTAACATCTGATGCCAGAACTTTTTGAAAGAATACATATGTGTATTTATCACAGTTTTTATAATTTTTTTCACTTAAAGAGAGCTGAGAAATAATACATTTTCTTCAGTGACTAGCATGTCATGGCTCTGAGGGACTATTGATTTGAAATGTGACCTTTTTAAGAATCAGAAAAAGACAGGAAAAAGAAATGCAACAGCATGTCAACACCAGTTTTCACCATTTAAATCAGTGGAAGTTGTCTGAAGTAATGTTTTGTCCTGCATATTTTTTCTTAGATTCTCCATAGTTTTTTCCATGTTTTTCTCCATACTATTTTTCCATGTTTTTCTCCATACTTTTTTTCCCTTTTACTTTATCTTATTTTGTAAAATATTTAAGTATTGCTATTTTCTGTGATGGCTTTAAATGTGGTATTTCATTTAGAATTGAGTGACACAATTGTGACTTTTCTCTGTTTTTTGCTTTTTTTCCTGTATTTTTTTTAATTACTCTTGTTATAAGAGGTACATAGGACATATTAGATGACACAATTTGGCAAGTGTTCCCACCTGTTATGCCTGCTGTGGTAATGACAAAACCTCCCAAAATTCTCCATTGCAGATGTGAGTAATCACCAATTTTCCTGCATGTGTCAATTTCATCATTAATGTCTCTATTTTTTATTTTTTATTTCTCTAGTTCAATATAATGTATTAGGTTAAAAGGATAATATTTTTCTTCAGATTTGGTATTAATTTTTCATATTTTATTGCAATTTTTTTGCTTAAAATAGCTCAGTGAAGTGTGTCTGGGATCATTGTTTATTTCTATAAAGATGATTTTATTAAACACTGTTTAATGGTCTGTGATAAAATACCCAAACATAAAATTCCATTTTAGTCTCGATTAAATCTTTATCTTACTGTGTGTCCAAAATGATATATGACTTCTGTATTAATGTAACCTGAAATAAAAGATACACTTTTGGCTATCTGGAGTTCTGTTTTCATTGCCTGTTTCCTTGCATTAATGCATAATAATTAGATTTTATGGAAACATTTAAAAACTTTCTTTTTTTTTTTTTCTTTTTTGGATGGGGTAACATTTTCACGAGCCTCTAACATAACATGGTAATACTAATTTTCAAAAGTCAAAATTAGATGCAGAAATGTGAACTCAAATATCAAGAACTACCCTTCATGACTTGAAGTTGCAAAACCTCATCTGAATTCCAGAGGGTCATTATTATCCACTGCTGAAGTCAACAGAAATTTTGACCTTGATTTCAGATGATATATGGAAGAATGTTGTGAGAAAAGATTGTAGTGAAATATGTTCCATGCTCATTCTCTTTCCAGTGAAATGGTGACTTTTTTTTTGCATTTGGTTCAAGAGATTCCTTAGTATTTCTATCAGACAAATCTATAAACATGCATGGCAATGTTATGACATAAGGTATATTTCAGCTATTGCTTAATAATAGAATTAGGGTTGCATGTACTAATTTAACTTCTAGCCTGTGAAAGCCAGTATCAGTTGCTGGAAACAGGGCACCTTTTTTTCTCAAAAAGAACTTTTATAATTCATTCTTATGTTTAATAGTTATTTTAGGATAAAATGAACAAAGGGGGTGGTCATAATATCATTGAAATTAGGAAATTCTAATGAAAATGTTCAATAAAATAATCATAATATGATTAGCTATAATAATAGCAATAGTACTAATAATGAAATATGATTCAATAATATAGTACAACAAAGGAAAGTATAGTCCTTAAAATGGAGAATTTATTCTGTCTCTTTTACTTTCATACCTCACATATTCCATTTATGCAATATAATAGCATGATTAGTCATGGGTTCTTTGGATGATACTGTGAGACTTCATATATAAGCATGGTGTGATAACCAGTGTAGTAATTTGTATTTTCACATGGGAAAATTGTAGTAGCTATTATTAGATTTATTGTGACATCCAGTGATGAAATTCTTGCCTCATTAAAATAAATAGACTATTTGCTAGTTACTGCAGTAGAGCCACAGTTTCAGCCCACAACCTCAGCTCATAATTCAGAATGTCTCCACTGAGTTCATTGATTCCAAGCCAAAACACACATGCTAAAGTTCCCAGGCACTATTGAAATATCTTCCAGAAGCAGGAGACATTATCTTCCAAATAACACACAGAAGGTTAGTTCCTTGTGTTTTTCAAAGAACTATGGCATGACTTTCTAAGGCATGTTTCATCCACACAGAGGCATACAGAGGATATCCTTAGGTAGTCCTTGGTAAATTGTAGTCCTCAGAAAAAAACTTGTCCTGTGTTTCATCTCTTCAAACTGTTCTAGAAAGGTTGAACTTGACTAGCTCCTGGAATCCACCCAGAAAAACAAAGGGGATACAGAAAACAGTGTTGGCACCAGGCTGGTGATCCTTGTCCATGTCGTCCTGATTTGAGCAGTGGTTCCTTACACAGATCTTTGAGTACACTTCATTGTAGAAGCAGTTCTTCACATGAAATTTAACACTAATACTGTGGCTGGTGTCTATTACAGAGTAGGGATTATAATTCTAAGTGGCTTGGCTGAATTCCAGTACGAATAGCTTCATTCTGTCCACACAAAAAATTCTACTGTAACTTCATAAATGGTACTTTGGGTCCCGCATCAGAAGTGTTCTGGGCAAAATCTGGGCTTTGGTGCATTGTTGTATTAATTCTAATTGCAGACAGAAGGTACTGAAGATGTGTGCGTACTGAAGCTCAGATACAAAGCTGTCAAGTTCCCTCATTTACATTTTTTTTACTTTGTTTTTTTTTTTAAGCTTCTCCTCACCTCTCCCAGTTTATAACTTCCTGATGAACTCTTGCTGGCAGCCACCACATTTCACTTCCAGCTGGCAGGTCAAACAAACACCCTCTGTGAGGGCTGATGTTAATGCACAAGCAGACCAGAACATGTGCAGCAACCCAGGCAGCTTCTCTTTGCTCTTCTCTCTGCCCTCCCAGACACTTTTTAAAACTGCATTCCTAGGAAAGGCTGGACAGATAATCCAACCTTGAACCTCTCACCGGAAACACTCTATAACATTTTGTGCAAAATAATCTATTTTGTTCCCAGTGAGTACATAGTTTTACAGGATGTTGGTCTATTTCAGCATGAATTTAGACAACAATTTTGTTTTCTCCATCTCCCAATCACTCTCTCAGCTAGTTTATAACATTTTGTTTTACAAGACACTACTGTTTTATACGAAGTAAAAGCTGAGAAGTCACACTAAATAAAAATTCTTAACTAGCTCAAGCAATTTGCTTAAACTTCTTTCTCCTGTGTAGTGTGTTTTCTACTGAGGCCTTCCTGGATGGCAAAACTGAGCAAACTCCCCTCTGATGACAGAATAGGTTTCTGGGCTCTTCACGGAGCAGAGACTGCCTGTGTTCCCATCTCTTATGGAAGTTAGATTGGAAAGATTCCACTCAAAGTCAGTCCACTGGATGGCTAGAGAGTAATAAATGTGCTTCATCAAACACTGCTGTAGGCCTGGCTTGTTTCAGCAGGACCTGTGCTTCACTCCTGAGGCAGGGCAAAATCCAAGCTGGCTGCACAATGGTTAATATATAAGCAGAATTTAAAGTAAATTATCTGTGCACCAAATGAGCTGGATCTTGTTGAAATGCAATCATGTCATCTAAGTAATACCACTGTAATGTGACTTTTTTATAAGCCTATTAGCTATACATCCTACTGAATTATATGAATACGTGCTCAAGTACAATAAATTTCAAAGCCCATCCAATCATCATATCCATCTAGTAAAACACACTTTTTAATGTACATTTAACAAAATAATGATTTGAACAGTTGACTACTCAATTTTAATCAGACAAAATGATGTGTCCATATTTCTTACAAATAAGAAAATCTCTGGCTATGGGAAGTAAATGCACATCTCTTCAAGAGGAGTGATTTGTTCTGAATGCAATTCTTCTCTGGAATGCTCACAGGCCAGCAGTATGACCTACTGTACATTGTTTCCTCTGCAGCATTTTGCTGGCTTAATATATTTTAATTTCAGAGCTAATGTCTTTCAATGTTCTTTTTATTGGAAGTAGTGAAACACTAATGAACCCGTGTTCAATCCAAGAGATGATGAAACACAGGGGATTTTCATCTTTGCAAAGGCAATTCTATAGACAAAACAAGTGATTTACTAATACCTTGACATGTCCTGTTAATGGATAAGTTGTTTTCTTAAAAATAAATGGTAAACTATTGACCACTATGTAATTAGAAACAAACCTTTACAAGGTTCTTTTCTGATCTGATTGACAATATGTACTTTAAAAAGTGTTTGGTAGATAGATTTTAGAAGACAAACTGATTATCCTTCTAATTCTTAAGGAGAGGCATTGGCTGCAGTCTTATGTCACTCAATAGTTGCGAATTCAAGGAAACCATGATACATGGCCTAATCAAAGAGTTTTTATTTGACAGCTGCTAACAGGACAGGTGTGCCCTTGGCCCTTCCTGTTTGTTATGAGCTTGTTTCATTCTCTTTTTACCTCAGTGTCTGTTACTCACCAAGAGCACATTAATCATGTCTCCTGCCCTGCACAAACTGCAGCACCGGTCGAGGCAGCTGCTGCAAGTACTCCGGGAATGGACATGAACCCGGCAGACTGCAAGGGTCAGACATCCTGGCTGAAAAGGGCTCTCAGAGGTCAGAAATTACTTAGGGGAGGGGAAAAAATGAAAAAAGAAAAAAAAATTTAAAAAATGAGGTATGTGAAGTCAGGGTTACTGAATAAAAGAACTGTGACCACCAACCACTTCTCCAATAAAAGTTTATTTTTTAACAGCCTATTTGAAACTCTAAATGGAGGAATATTATGGGAATGCTATTAGAGGATGCTTTAAAGCTTACAAAGATTTCTCAGCAGCTCTGGAAGGGGCATAACAGAATGATTATTTAGTGACTTCAATCCCTCCAGACAGAACACAGTGATAATGCAGATATGCTGTTTCAGGTATTCAGGCTGGTTTGGAATGGTTTCACCTCCAGCTAGGACACCAACACACCCATAACAACCTCCTCAGAAAAGGAGTCTCAGTGCTTTGAATCAGTGCATGACATTAATCAAAAGCAAAATAACACAACAAAGCATAGAAAGGTGGAACAAATATTTAAAATAAGAGTGCTGTAGGGGAGCCATTTCCACTCTACACAGACCTTTGAGTGATTGTGTTCAAAAGTTCTGTAACAGATGAAGCTGGCAAAAATAAAAGGAAAAACATGGGTTGGCAGGAGGAGACAGGCTATTAATATCTTTCAGTGAAATATGCTGGAAGAAAGGACGTATTTTCTCTCTGGAGTTTTGGTGTGTTGAAGAATAGCATTTGGGCAGCCACTTTAGTACAGGAACTGCTGTTCTGCTCTCTGTTTCTTCACTACAGCAGGAGAAAAGTCCAGCCAACAGAACTTAGTAATGGTATGAAAAAAGGACCTACTGCCACATAATAAGAAAGAAAAGGGAGAAAATTATATTGAGCTGACTTGCAGTGTGGGAGTATGAAACATGAAAGCAATAGCAAGATTTTCTACAAGTCTTGCTTGAATTTTCATGTTGTGTTTTCATGATGTGTGTGTAGTAAGAGTGTGGGAGTGACAGGACATCATGTCCTTTCCCTTCTGTCATGGTTTAACTCTACGTTATCAGCTAAAACTGAAATGCTGGCTTAAAAGAGTAGTATTCATGGGGTGCACGTGAATATTACAATATAAAATAATTTTCCTGATATATTAGGTTTTGAAACTTCCAGAGACCATCGATGAGACAAGTCTGTGAACAAAATTACTGTCCTTGGACCAATTCTGAGTACCTTCATAGGACACTGCAAAAGCACGTTCCCTTGCAAAACAAAGCTAGTTTAATGTTTTTGCAAATAAATAGATTTAAATCCCTTCCAAGACACTACAGAACTTCATTCCTTATTTGTCCAAGTGACTCTCTTCCTCTGATGTACTTGTACTAACCAACTTATACAGACTAATTCTTCTTGTTATTAATGCCCATTTATTTGGTAATAGTTTTTCCAAATCATTAGAGATCTTGCTGCTGGTGACTGAGTCAGTCTATCCTGACAGCTCTCTGTAATAACAGCAGATGGGATTTCTCAATATAATCCAGGTGACCCATAAAGTAACTTACAGAAGACTGACTATTTTGTCAGGTAAATAGTAAAGGTTTCTTTTCGCTTTTTCTCTGTTTGTTGCTGCTCCCTCCATTCTCTATAATAAAATACCCATTGACTTCCAAGGTACAGAATTGATTGTTAAGTGCTAATCACACTGCTTCTGGCCCTGGGAGATTTTGACATTGCCCTTTTGCCAACATATTGCATAGAAGATAAGGATGGGGAATGGAAGTCATGACAAGCCACATCCTGACCCCAGAAAGTATCACCAGGAATATTTAGGAAAACTGCTCTCATTTGGGAATAGTGATCAGTAAAAGAATTTTTTTTCCTTTTATGAATGAAGTAGAATTTGGTTCTTTTTCTATTTTATTTTTTTTGTATTTTGAAAGGAATTTCTGGTCACAGCAAAAGCTGAAAAGTCTGGAATTACCCAATGGTCACAAACTTCCTGTACACCACCCTTTGAAATCTTTCAGTGTGAATTGCTCACTGTTTTAGCATTCCTAACTTAATGGCAACAGTGGAAGGTAAAATATTCTAATTATGAAAGCTTCAATGGATCTAAATGTCTGTCTTTGAGGCTTTTGTGCATGTATTGGTTTCCTGATCTGAATAAAGATACCTGTTAATCATATGTTTGTTTACAACTTGAAAGTTTCCAAATCTTACAAGAAAATTTATTTACAAACATCATGGAGGCATCAGATGATGTCAGAAAAAGAGGCTTCCAATTTTTAAAATTTTTTCACCCTTATTTTTTCCTTACAGACTGCCTGTAAAATGGGGAAAAAATACTATTCTAAAACTTCATCATTCTTTAAGAAATGGTGCTTTTTTAAAGATTAAAAATTACACTACAAATTAAACTCCCACGTCTATATTTAATCTTATGGTACATCAATATAAAGGATTGGTCAATGCTATTAACAAAGTACAGAGCAGCTTAGGCCACATGAATTTTTGCTTAGAGTGAGGAGAATTAAATGTCTTTTATCAACCACACATTTGTTTTTGAGCAGTTCTGAGAGCACATGAAAGATAGCAGGGACTTAGAAGAGAAAGAGACACATGAAATGCTTCCCTACATCTGTCTTTATTCACAAAAAAGATTAAATTGTATCAGGCATTCATGAACGCAGGTGAAAATTAGGAAGCATGCAAAATACAGCAGAAAATGTTTTTTAAATGGTTATAGAATTTTCAAATCAACAAGATTCCTTGGCCAGATTACACACACCAGGAGTGCTGAAGGAAGTGGGGGATGAAATTGGCAGAATAGTAGCAGCATTTTCACAAGTTCACTCAATTTTTATTCACTTCAAGAGCCAGAGACAGATCTGAAGACTGGGAAAATGGGTCACACCGTTTTTTTACTTCAAAAAGATGAAGAAGAGGAAGGGATACATACATGATAAGGTTGATTCAGTCTTTTTGATATGGTTGTAAGAAGAGAGTGAAAAATGTTATGAAGGCTCAAAAAAAAAAGAGATATAAAATATAGCAAAGAGTAAAATGTCACTCTGTTTGTTCAGCATTATTAAATTAAGATCATTTAATATCCCTCCAGACTAATGCACTTGTCCATACCTAAATGTATTCATGTTGTTTGGGAAGATATTATTGTAATAGATAGGGATCATCAAAGAAGAACAATCAGTACACACCCTGCTAACTCATCCACATCCCAATTACATATGGCTTAGAAGATCCTTTGAGAGCATCCCACTTCAGAGTCCAGGACAGACAGGCATGAAACAAGAGATACCTTTCTGTAGTTCCAATTCCTTCCTCAAGTTCAGAGGCTAAGACTTTAAAAACGAATGTACAATATGAGAGATAAAAAATAGGAATTCCAATACTGTGTATCAGGATGTGAATCTTTTTTTCACCTTTCACTGTGAACTGTAGCTTATATCTATTTTATGCTCTCAACTATAAACAGCACTATTTACCTGCAGCCATGAAAGTCTGTTCTAAAAAACATGTATACAAACATAACTTTGTTGTTGTTCTTGTAGAAAGAGGCAATTCTACTCCTATTATATGAACATCATGATTCCCTGAAGTCAAGATTATGGTTTGCCTAATTCTTGACTAGCTGCCAGTTTTGTTAATTTCTTGGAACTGTTTAAATACTGGGTAGTGAAGCTGTGTGTATACAGAGGCAGTGATGCTGGTCAATACAAACTGCAGACGCCATCCTTTGAAATCTGTAAATTAAGTGCTTATTAGCAAGGCTCAAATAGGTAGAGTGTTTCTGCCTTTTTCTTTTAAGTGTTGATGCAGAAATGCTGTCTTCCTCTATGTGTTCATAAGTTCGGTCTCACCATCCTTGTTTGCTCTGTCAGTGTTCATGAGAGCACCCTTCTGTCACTCGAAACAGAAAGGAATCACATCCTGCTGCTGGATGGCTGCATGGAAAGGCCAAAAACTGTGTGATGGAGCTTTTGAAATGGTGCTTATTTTCAGAAGAGTTCAGGAATGAGAGATCACAGGGCTGCTTACCAAGCTACAGCTACACCTGTGTTAAGCATACATTTATTTATTACCAAAACACAGGCCCAGGGAACAGTAAATAAAAGATAAGGTGAACAGATGTGGTAATGCTGCATGTTAGAATCCAATTAACTGATATGCCAACATAGCATTTTTCTTGTTCTTCTCTCAATATATTTTTCCATGGCATCAGGACTTGTTTCAAGAGACAAACTACTGCAGCACCATGGCTGGTGTGACCATATGGCATGTGGTCAATAAAACACACTTGTAGAAATGCCAAAAATGAAAGCACTCTACTCTTACCCAGGCATGTTTCTTCCTGAAATTTGTCTCTCTATAATAAATACTAAATCAGAGCTGAACAGGAAAATCAAATTATGGAATGAGTATTAACCAAATCTTTATTAAAAGATTAATTATCTACTCTTAATATAAAATTTGCAGGTCACATTCTTTTACTCATAAGCAAGAAAAGTCACTAGATACCACATACAGCTGTTTTCTTAACTGTTGTCTGAAAAGTCAAGAATTCATTTTTGGATGGACAGTATTTGACTCTCTTTACACTTTTTCTACATTACAGTTTGTAACTGTTAAGGATACAGCACAGAAAAAAAAAAATATCAAAACTGTAAGAAAAATATGTGTGCTTTTTTAGCAACTCCCAAAACCAGCTCTGAAGCTATTCAATTAACGATTACCTGGCATCTCAAATGAATAACTTTTAGTTATATAGTTACATAAGTTACAATCCTTAGACCTGCTTATAAGCACATATTGCAAAGTTTTCATATGGTCAGATTAGAAGATGTGCACCCTAATTTTCAAAGAGCAACAGGCGAATACCATAGACAAGAATTTCAGTAGTCCCCAGGAGAATCAAGAGTGACAAGAGAACATTCTGCCTCTCACAGATGGAGATTTAGATTACTCATTAGGAGTTCTGTGGCTCTGAGGAACTTCTCATTTAAACTTTCTTGTGAAACACATGCATTTTGAGACTACCAATCTTGTTACAGACTGCTCTAAAATTCTACCAAAACCCAAAAGAGATTCGTATTCAGAAGTGATGTCCTTCCAGAAAGAATGTGGAATAACCAACATTATGCAGATAATCCCATTACATAAAGTCCTCTCTTAGTATGATGAAAATAAAAACATAACCTGATGTGAATAGCCTATCTCATCTAATATTTCTGAGTTCCTATTCAACCAGACAGAATGGTAATGTCTGGTATTTAAATAGCCACTTTAAAAGGAAAGATAATTATGTGGTTTGAGGTTGTCTTCTGACACTTATCTGACACCAGCTGACACCTACCCTAATTTCAGGCACCTAAAAATTTGATGCACCACGTGGGATAGACCTCCAGCTTTGCTATGTAGTCCATGGAGATAGGAATCTCCAAGATAATTCATACAAGATGTCAGGGAAGTTCTTCTCTTGGATGTGGCATAGGCTGACAGTAAATCAACAACTTGAGGTCCTTGCATCATTCAGAGGAAGTTCCCCTGGTATTTGTGAAGAGGTAAACCCAGAACACTGACTTTAAATCAAGAACACTCAATTTAGAATCATTAATGGAATGAACCTTACCCATGAAATAATGACTGTAATTTAGCAGGTAAATACTTTGAAACAACTGGATTCTTTCTATAACAAAAGCATGTTTCTCATTGCAGATTTCATCAGATGGGTTCTGAAACTGTAAGAATATGGCTTAATGTAGGTAGGGATTTTGGTAACTCTGATAAAAAACAAATCAATAATTTGAAATAATTCTCTTTACATCCTCATTTACCACTGGGGGCAACAATAATTTTTATGGTAATATTTGTCCAATAAAATAAATTCTTTAATGTAAAGGAAAAACTGCACAACAAGTGATTTCCAACAAGAATGTTAAGTACTGTCAGAAAACCTGAAGAGGAAATATCAGTTCATAGACATGAAATGTCTTGTTACATTTCAACCTCAAAAAAATCCTAAACCCAAAAAACAAATAGAAAACCCACAAAAAACCAAAACATAACAGAATTAAAAAATAAATACAAAGACAAAAAACAAAAACAAACAAAACCAAAAACAAACCCAAAAAACCCAATATTCACAACCAAGATGACAGTAATTTTCTCTGTTCTTTCCTGAAGACTGTGGCATTTTTAGAGCTTTGTCTTTTCAAATAATTACTCAGAAAAATTAAGAATTTAAACCTGTGGTGGTTTATATACTTGCCTATACCTGCAGTAATGTTTATAGTCATTAATTATCTTTGATTTTAACAAATTCTCTGCATGTTGATTCAATAGCCCTCTGTAAGTATTTTTGCCATAGAATATTGATACTTTTTCATCTTTACATGCAACCACCCTTAAATTAAAAAATTTCTTGGAATTTACCTATCTGCCTTCAAAACTATTGTTTTAAATGACAAACCCATAAAAGGCTGAAAAAATAGCAGTAACAATGATCTCAAGGTTAACCTGGAATAGTCAATTTTTTTTTCCTCAGGGACTACTTTGAAGCAAGACCAAAGGGTTGTGCTATCACACAATATGGGATTTTCCAAGTACAAATCCAGTCTGGAATACTCATAAACTTTCCACCTCCTCTAGCTGGGATTAGAGCTGTGTCTCGCATTTCCTTTTCCTTACCTCCCCCTCAGAAATATTTTCTTCTCTTGCAGAACCTTAAAACCTCTCAATAAATCCATTATTGTAAACAACGACCAGCTGTTAATATTTTATGAGGCTGATGAATATCTCTCCCCACTTTGGCAAGGTAAAATAAAAGTGAATGTTTATGGTATAATAATTAGCATCTTTGGGGATAATTCAAAAAAATGTAGGTAAGTCTTGACTAGAGACGTCAAAAACAAGGAAAAGAGACTTCTCTTTTCAAGACTGACAGGAAGCCATGGTTGTCACATACGAGATCTATGAATATTTAATACAGTGTGGAAATTAATATTTAATATACTCAAGTCCTATATAACAAAAGTACTTGGCACATTTCTTACAAAATAAAAGAATAAAGATGTTTAACTACATTCTACGATTTTGACCCTGAAACCTCTACATTTTGCAGTTCTGAAGGAATGTCAAACTTTATCCTACAGCATCAGCATAATAATTTCAGAAATTTCATATGTAAATCTACATGCCAACAACAAAATAAAAGCAGTATGTCTTTCAAAGCTGTTATGAGACATGGAATCCCTTAATGTATTGACCATTAACCAAAGAATTTATTATAAATGATTTCTTAAAAGGAAAGGTTCTTAAAAGCAACAAGGTTACCTACAATTTGATTCTCAATTGGTTGATTTTTTTTCTTTACTTAGGATCATACACAATATATGCTTTTGAATAAATCAAACAGCTAGTGTTGAATAATTTATTATAACAATAATGTGACAACAATGAGGTTAAAAATAATTTACAATTGCTAACTCTTGAAGTCAGTAGAGAGGTAGCCCAACACTCTCTTGATAAATGAGATTTGAATTACGCACTGTGAGTATTAAAGCACTGGCTACCTTTTTCAGCACAGTACCAGAGTTATTGATGCAGAAGGTTCTTTTTGGGTTTGCATTCATAACTGGCCAGTAAACTCATTATTTTAGTGTACAGCAGGGCCATTTTTGCCTGTACATAAAAAGTGTATATTGCATAAACTTGCTCTCAGATTAAATTACCATTTGTTTCAGTAGCAAATGGCTGAGGATTGGCTTGTGTCAATGCAAGTGCAGACAGCACAGTTGGCAAGGTCTTTTTCAACCTTGTTTTGGTGGGAACTGTTCAGTGTAGATGAAATGAATTTGATTCTTCTCCCATGCCCAGTCAAAATTATACAAAACATTGGCAAGCCCAACTAATATCTGAATTTGTAATGAAATCTCAAATGAGCCAATGCCTTTTCTTTCTGTAATTCTAACTGAAATGTGCTAATTTAAATCTCTTGTATAGAAAGCAGCTCTTCAACAATTCAGAATTATTTCACCAAGCAGAAAGCTTTATCATTCTATATGCATGCTGGAGAATAAAAACACACTTTTCACTTTAAATTGTTTTTTTAATGAAATCATATATTTTGATAGTTTGAACAACATTTAGTTCCTTCTAAAATCAAGAGAAAATCTGATTCAGAAGGAGACATTAAATATTTATTTGATTGTATTTATCTTGTGTCTGAGTTTTTTAAAATTCTAGTGCCTTGTTGTAAGAAAAAGAGGGAAGATATATTTGGTTCTAATTGTATAACATGTTTTGTAGTACTGACCAGTTCATTGAAACATTAACAAGCAATATATTAGTAACTAAGTTCCTAGATATAATTCTGAAATTCATTAAAAATTCCAAATAAATCAGAAGATAAGTAGGTAATAACTGACACTTTTCTCAAGCAGAATAATTTTTTAGATATTATGCAATTTTTCGATTTGTGGGTTTTTTTTAAATTTAGATCAGTTATTAAAATAAATGTCTATTGTGAAAATTAGGCTTTTACAAACATTTAAAATGCAGCGAGAATGATGGCTGAGAACTAAGACAAAGTTAATATTTGCCTTGAACAGTAATTCTTTCTTAAGAAGTCACCTAACTTCCCACATAAGGTCTTATGATTTATTAAACTAAGCAAAAATTTCTCTATTTGTCCAAAACTCTTTTATTACACAATTTTGGTTTGCCTTTTTGTTGTTAACTAGCTTGCTTTTTGGCTAAACTTCTATTTCTTCTATTTCATTTAAATCCATCTGAGAAGTTAAAAATACTGTCGTTGAAAAAAAATACCACTTAAATTTAAATTCCTTCTGTGTTTTGTCCTGGTACATATCTCTGGATTGGTAAAATGAATCTTCAGAAAGACCTGTCTTATCAAGCTGCATGTCAGCAAAGTTGTCTTTTTCCACTAGCAAACAATGAACAAATTCTTCAAAGATTACATCATGGACACAGACACTGGAAAAGATTAGACCATTTCTCACACAGTCAGCAAAACAAGGTTGCTAACAAGTATTTAAAATATAAGATATGGAAGCCAGGCCTGATTCACTCCAGAATATTTATCATCACCCTTCTCTAATAGGTGTGCAAAACCTCAGGTGAGCTGGACTTCCCTATATTCAAAGAATTTTTGAAACATAAAGAATGTAAGAATGTAATTGGGAAATTGCTAATATAAACTTTTCTATGGAAAAGTTTAAAGCCTTTCTCTTACACTCTTATTTTATTCAACACCTTGATATCTCTTAACTTCATAGAACATGATGATTGAATGATTAGAAAAAGGCATGAAGTTCACAAAAATTTTGTAATTCATTGTGAATTTAGAAAGCCATGTCAGATTTAAAAAAAAAAAATAGCAATTTTGTCAATTTTTTAGCAATTCCAGGTATTTTGTTTGCTTTCATTTGTATTCCAAGATGTGAGTTTGCCTTTGCATCCTTCATGTGGGCCTATGAAGATCTTTAAAAATGTTCCAATAGTTTTTTGATCAGGACTAAATTTAAATGCATCTGTTGTGTCGTATTTCTGCAGTTTTCTCATTGATCAAAATAGCATGCTGCACCATCTTCTAGACATTTTTATTGCCTAACAATAATTTTTGTTCATTATTTTTAAATTAAAAAATAATTTCATTAAGTATGAGGCTCTTTAAAGTAAATCCCAGCTTGTCAGGAAATATTTTTTAAATGATATAAAAATTATTCCAAAAAAGTATTTAAAGAATCTTTTTCAGAATTTGTTACAAAAATGTTGCAAAGATATAAATATTTTCATCTTATCTTGATATTAATAGATATGAACACTTTTCAACATATTTTTTCTGACTTTTATGCATCTTCACAGAACTTGGAAACAAAAAGATTGAAAGACCAAGCATTCCTAGGGAAAAGGATTAGGATTTTTTCCCTAAATCTTGTAACAGTTTCTGTGCAATTTCATCTGTTCTCCATATACCCATGAAACTATTTAACTTTATTAACACAGGAAATTATAGAAAACTTTCATGAGATAACAACTCATTTAGCCGCTAATCTAGTTTTAAGATCACAAGACACTCTTTTTATGAACTTTTACTACGTATATGAGTTTACTCATTATGGACATGACCAATCTCTCTGTCTAAGTAAGGAAATTGGCACTGCTGGGGCAGAGAGGGGCTGGATATTCCCCCAGGGATTGGGAAACAGGGGAAGCCAAGGCACTCAGAGATTTCCCCAGTGGGACACAGTCCCACAGGGGCTGATAACAAGGTCTATCAACAACTTCCAATAAGGCAAGACATGAATCATGCTTTGAGTACATCCTCAAGGTTCAGTCAGGAGCAAGAGATGGAGCCAGAGACAAGGTTAGAAATTAGCACAACAAAAACTACTACCTGAAGTTAGCTGCAAAAGGATTTTTCCAAATCTTTCCCCAGGTGGAAACAAGGGAAGATCTGGGCAGCAAGACCTAAGCATCAGCGCCAAAGAGTTTTTGCCTTTTAAGCAAAGGAATCTCAAAAATATTTCACAGCAACAGCTCTTAACTGTACATTAGTATGCTCTAGAGAGCCCCACAGCCATCTGACTTCCATTTTTAATCTATTGTTTTCTTTTTGTTTAAAAGCAAAGACAAAGTTAGGCTCCATTTCTAGGTTGGGTCTTGTCCCTCAGAGGTTGAGTAAGGGCAGGAAGCTAATCACGTGTGAAGTTCTGCAGAAGTGTAAGACATCAGCACACTGAGCTTCTGCAGTACACTCAGCCCATGTTTTTGGCATGCTCTGGCTTAGGCAGCCCAGTCTCATCTGGCTGCAGGAAGTCAGCAGCTACAATTGTACTCACTTATGTTCTCATGGCAAAAAAAAAAAAAGGCCAAGGGTATCTTGGTCTGCATTAGGCAGGACATTGTCAGCAGGTTAAAGGAGGTGATCCTTCCCCTCAGCACCAGTGTGGTCTCCTCTGGAGTATTGCATTCAGTTCTGGGTCCCTCAGGAAAAGAGAAACTTGAAGAGAGTGCAAAAAGGGGTCATGGGGTACTGAAGTGTCTCTCATATGAGGAAAGGTTGAGAGATCTGGCACTGTTTAGCCTGGAGAAGAGAAGGCTCAGAGGTGACTTATTAAGGTATATATCCACAGGGAGAAAGTGCAAAGCACATGGAGCCAGGCTCTTCTCTGTGATGCCCAGTGGCAGGACCAGAGGCAATGGGCGCAAACTGAAAAATGGGAGGTTTCTTCTGAACATCAAGAAACAATTTTTAACTGTGAGGCTGACTGAGCACTGGCACAGGTGCCAGAGACATCATAAAAGTTCTATCCCCTGAGTTATTAAAAAAATATTTTAAGAAATGCCTGTACATGGTCCCAGGCATCAGGTGTCCTTGCTTATATAGGGGCTTTGGAAGACATGGCCTGCCGAGGTCCCTTCCAACCTCAACTATCCTGTGATTCTGTGGCCTGTGAGGATGTAAGGATTATGAAAAACACTGAGCCCAGCATTCTCACTATGTTCAGAAGGGGCATATTTTATTTTCTATTACTTATGCCATTTCAGTCATATGCTATAAGGAATAAATGTGTCCTTGTTCTACCAGTTTTCAAGCTCCTAGATGGAGCTTCCAGCTTTGGATTGTGGAATAAGTGCAGAATTGTTCCCAGGGTAATATATTGCCTCTCTCTGCAGGGTACTTTAGGTACTTGGGAAGAGTGTGACTTGTTTAACCAAAGGCTGAATTCCCATTCAATGTACATGACAAGTCCTGTTTACACTGCATGTCTTGCCTTACTGATAGGCAGACATGATTATTTCTCTTATGTATGTGTAAAATCCATTTATTTTGTCTTGTACAATTAGTTCCACAAAGGGCTGATTTTCACTTGCAGACTTTTTCACTGCAAAATCTGTAGACATAAATTAGGAATCTGCTTCTTCAAAGCATTCTGCTGAGCAAAATGGGAAATGGGAGACTTGAGCTATAAGTCTCATCTCATTCCTGTGGTTAACTATGTCCTGTGAGCCTGTCTATGGAACTGTGGGCGTGTATTTTATTGTCCTGTAATGAACAATAAAGACATTTCTAGAGAGTAGCAAACAGCACCTTGAAATTTAAAATGTATGTATAAGCTCTTTAATTTATTCATGTTTTCAAAAAAAAAAAAAAAAGACACATAAGTTAGTTCCAGAAGGCTTTTTATACTGCCAGTAAAGATCAGACCCTTGAACTAAAGCAACTTTCTGCCCACTCAAAATCTGCAAACATAAAAAGCAGGAACCCAGTGGGTGGACTATTGCCAATATTCTCACCATTGTGTAAAATTGCTTTGTCAGTATCAGTCTGACTGCACTGGGTAACTTTTGCCAGAGTTTAACAAAAAAAAGCTTCCTGAGCCAGGAAGATAGACCAGTCTGTGAAAGCTTGAATCAACATTTGGGTAGCTTCATGTTACTGGTTTTGCTTTTGTGTTACTATGCATCTGCTTTACTCATTTCCCAATTCCTGACTTTGTTTTTTAAAATCCTTTCTGATCACATTACATACAATTAAATTACTTCACTGAACAAATCATGTTCATAAATTTGCTTTATTGATTGTCCAGAACACAGTGCTTCAAGAACCCAGTGTGCTGCATGGCTCCTGTACAGCTCTGCAAAACAATAAAATGATTTATTCTAATGGATGACCTATTTATGATGGAAAAAAACAAATCTAATTTCAATTACTGCTCTAATTAGGATGACTCATGAAAACTGGAACTTTTATTTTAGCATAGGTCAAAAAACAATGGAAAATTATTATTATTTATTATACAAACTGCTTCTATCTGTTATTTACCAGTATAAATAATATATTTCAGTTTGTGTTTTTGTTGATAATAAATTTTTTAAGACAGAAAAGATCTGTAAGCTGGTTTTGTTTTTCTTTTAGGGATGCCTGCAAAAGGACATCATTAATGTGACTGATAATAATACATGGTATAGACATTCACAGTGAAAGAAAAGGATTATCTGCTATATCAGGTTTCTGTTTATTAGAAAGATTTTAGGTTGAGTAAAGACCAAAGAAGAAGCAGCAGCAGGGAAGGTTGGCTGTTTGCACTGTCATAGTGTCTGATCTCCAGAAAAGCCACATGGGGACATGTGGGCCATCAGCAAGGGGTGGTGGTGGCACAATAGAGCAAGTGTTGCTCCTAGAAACAGCAATTATGTGCCCACTCCTTTCACTTGGAAGAGGCAGAAGTGCAGCTCCCCAAGGACTGTCCCTACTCAGTTTTTCAGTCCAGGTCTTCCCTGCTTGGCATCCATCCTTCTCTGTGGAACTCCCAGACCTAGACAGGTCTCAGTCTGCGATCCTTGGTGTGATCCTTCACTGCTTAAAATTCTGAAAGCAGAAAGAGCTTTATAAGCTTGAACTGCTATTGTCATTTAAGATCCTAGTAAAAGCAGCACCTTTCATGAAGTAAGGTCAGTTCTTGGCAGCATGAATTTCATGAATGCTTAAAGTGGTTCTTGATACCTGTGTGCCCTAATGACAAATGTTGAGGACTAATTTCACAAAACAGCTCAACACATAAAGCCTGTCAGTTCTGTAGCCTCTGATAATATCTTAGTATAGATATTAAGGTTACTGTTTTATTTTACAGTAAACATTCAAATAATCTTTGGGGATTTTGAGTGGTTGTTGTATGGAGAAGCAAATGCCATAGATATAGAAAAAGATATATAAAATGTGCATTTCCATCACAATTCATAGCTGAATATATTTTGTCTTAATAAAGAGTGACTGGCAAGAGGCCTTGTCTAACTTCTCAAAGGAGTTTCTGAGGCCTTCTGAGAGGCTGATGTGCATTTCCGGTTCTTGATCTCAATACTGGCTTGGAGAAAATCTGGCAAATTATTTTTATGTCCTAAGATTAGCTCTTACTGGTGTTTACAGTCTGTGAACAAAACTCTTCAGGATGTGAATTCCCAGAGGAAACTCATTTATGTTGACGGGTTGAAGCATCAGGGGACAATCTTTGGGAAGTGATGCCTCCCAGCATTCAATGAAAGTGATATAAATCAACCCAACTCTTAATTCAGCACTATGTCTAAAAGTCTTAAATGAAGACCTTTTTTCCAGTTAAAGGGAATAAATAAACCTTTAAGCAGTGAAGCAACAACAGGAAAAACACATCAAAATCAGCTAGCACATGGTTTACAAAAATAGTCTTGCCAATGTGCTGGTCAAGTCAATGAAATGGGGGAAAAGAAAAAAGAGCAAATGTTCCTTCCTTTCTCCAGTTCTTTTATGCTAGCCATTGTAAATGTGCTCAGAAGATGGTCCTTTATTTGGTAGGAAACATAAATCAGAGTAAATATGTACTTCTCTACTGCTAAATATTGCAAGATCTTTATCGAGAACATTCATCTGAGTTTAAGTAAGATTTTATATGGAAAACTCCAACTCCAAATCCTGGTGAGCATGCAGTACTTCAGACAGGCCTTTCAGATAAATTAAGAAATGAGTTTGCTCAAAGACTGTTGTTCTGAGTTTTATAATGATAGTTCTTTTATCTTCCTTATTTGATTAGTTATGTTTGGTATAGGTTTTTTATTCTGAGAAGAATGATAATGAAGGACTAAAGAAATATAAGAAATTAATTTATACTATATTTCTAATATTTAATAATAAATTATCTTCTAGGATTTTTTAGGTTCTAAACCATAGTAATACGAATATTTTGGTTCAGCTAATATAAAATACAATTTTCTGAAACATTGTTTGAAAGTCCATTCAAAGGCAATGGGAGTCTGTCCAAAAATTTTAGTGGGAAAATTCCTAATTATTCCAGGGAGATCAGGATTTGGCTGAAGCTACCAAGGGATTGGAATTATGCATAAAAAAAGAATTACATTCTACAAGCATACTATAATAATGAATACCAGAACTTAAAGGAAGACCATTTTTTCCAAAGGGGCTCCTTGCCCACGTCTGTGTCACAACAGATTTCTAATTTCTCCTCCAAGTGCTAGTGAGTCTCACAGTAGTTTACTGTCTGAGATTGCCGCGTACTCTCCTCTGACCGCTGTCCTCAGCCCCGGCTGGCTCTCTCCAGGGGCGAGAAGGGCAGGTGGCAGCACTCTCCGCTGGACCCAGGTGGGCTTAGGAGAGTGCTGAGTGGGTCTGGACGGTAGCGAGATCCCAGCGGCGTAAATGAAGAGGAGAGTCCTTTGTTGGGGGCAAATCTCCACTTTATTGTATCCCAGGGGTACAATGTGGTGTGAAGGGAGCCAGCTAACGGAGCTGGTGCCTGCCAACAAAGGCACAAGTGTGGGGCTTGCAACAGTTTATAAAGGGAATGGGAGGGGAACTGACCAACAAATAGGGACACAGTAAGGAGTGGCTCTCGGGTAGATTGACAACGGGGGGCATCCAATGGGGGAGGAACAGGGGAGGGGCCCCAGGTCCTTATCCAATCACCCGACTCCCTGTATGGAAGCTTCCAGATGTAAGGGAAGGAACGCGGAGTGACGGAAAAGGCACCTGGGAGGGGACAGCATTTTTAGGAAGATTGACGCATGAGGGAAGGCAGGAAACTCGGGGAGAAACTAATACAATGTGGGGAATAACTGGGACAAACCATTTCAGAACATAACATTAATAAAACATAAAATAACGCAACTCCACATGAGATCAAAAGTGGCTGCATAGAAACCATTTCAGTATCTATAGAGAATAGTTATGTTTGCCAAAAGTGGAGAATAATAGCTGAAGTAAGGCACTATTGACATTTATTTAGAAAAAAACCTGAAAACTTTGATATCTGGTCTCTGAAATCACAGTTAAACTGCTGTTACTTTCATAATGAGCATGATGTTTAATTCAGTAGCTCAGAACAATGAAATCTTACTTTTTTAACACATAAAAAATTCCATTGGATACCACTGGGAGAGCTGCACTTCTTCAAATTAACTAAAGAATGCATGTGAAGTTCTAATATTAGTTTTGTCTACAGGGAAGTTGATTTTCAAATAAATGTATTTTCATTTTCAGACTTCCCATGTACTCAGAGAGTAACCTCTGCATTGATTTGTAAAATTAAATATGTGCCTGTCATATTGACCTTATGTGTTAGAAATCCATAGTAAATAATTAGCATGAATGGTTAACATGAGCCAAGCTACGGGCAATTTGGCGTTTAATTAAGAGTTTCTATGCTGAAGAAATATCCCTGTCTTAGCTTACTAGAAACTTTATTTTTTTCAACCCCATTCAGCCTTTGGTCAGTTAGAGATTTAGTTTTAACCCTTCTAGAATATTATTTGTTTGATTGCCTCATTATTTTTTGACTGAGTCACTGCAAGTACTTATCAGGTACTGATGCCTTTTATATTTGTTAAAACATTCTGCCTCCTTTTTTTGTTCCTTCTGCTGTCTGGGTACAGACATCCTGAGAATCTTTTTCTTTTGCTTTTTTAGAGATATGCTAACATATATATTTTTTTATTTTTTTCAGAACTATGCCAATACCCTCAAATAGATTTAGTTCTCAATGACTGTAAAAATATAATTTCAAGAGTTGTTTGTCTGAAGTAAATGTGTAGGAATTAATTCACCAATGCATTTTTTTAATATTAGTCTGAAACTGTAAAAGGGAGTAAAATTGTAGTGGAAAACTGGTGCATACCAAAAATAGATGGAAAATATCCTTGTGACTAATCCTCTCTGAGTTTTACTTTCACATTTTTCTGACTGATGGAAATCAACAGGTTATTCCACCGAGTTCTGTGGGAATCGGTCTAAGCTTTCAGCTACTCATCAACAAATTCCTCTGACTTTGGCATATAAAAAGAGCAGTTCCAGTCCTCTTAGGGACTTGTGTGTTTCTCCAGAATTAAAAAAAAAAAAATTCCAAATTATTCTCGAAGGCCAGGACTTGGCTTAGACCATTGCTAAGAGATTAATAGTAACAAGTTCAGTAAGAACATGAATGCAGATGATATAAAAGCACACCATTTCAATGTTTTTACCTGTCTTACTGTCTGCACACAGATAAAATTAGACCTCTGCCCCCACTTTAACCATGGCTGATCATTTTCTTTTATAGTTTTCATAGTCATACCTCTGATATCTACCACAGAACTATGTGCAGTGCTGCTTCTTCAGCTGCATAAATACTGAACTAATGAAAGTGCAGCACAAAAGACAAAGATTTACTATCTGGGGTCCTGTTTCAAAGCTGTTAATCACTGATTTTTTCAGTTCTGTAATATTTTGAACTTTGGTTTTCTCATTTTTTTCCCTAGAGGCTTTCTCCTCCAGTTATCTGAAGTCATTTGACCTACTTTCCTATATGCTTTCTTCAATATTTGAGATCACTAGAAAGCTTATGATGTAGAAAAGTTAATAATTTAAAATATCTTTTAGCCTTCCTTGACATCAGAATGGTGGGTGTTAGTATACTATTAAAATAGTCTCCTTCAGGAGTTGCCAGAATTATAATAATGCTGAAATGTTACCCAAAAGATGAATTAAATTAAACATAAGTTGCAGATGAGATTTTCATTGTGATTATATGTACCCTATGGAAGGATGTAAAAATAACAAAAAAATAAAAATTTTTGTAATAAAACTCCAGTACATCAAGGATTCATTTCAGCAAAACTGCTTCCAGCCAAACTCAAACTTCTTCACCATGAGTGGGTTCTATACATACTTAATAAATATTTCATTCCTACTGTTCAGTCTGTTCAATCCATCCCTTGATAATGAAACAGTTGTTTTTGAAAGCTCATCTATTTATATCCACCTGCTTCACAAGCAGGAGCAGACTGCTTGATATAGAGAGATGAGAGAGACATAAATATAGATGTGCATTAATCTCATTTTGACTGCAGCTACATTTGGTATTACTAGAGTAACCAAAATCTAAAGATTCATTAGTATAAAACCAGTGCATTTGAAATCAGTCAATATAAATCAGACATAAATTGATTGATTGATTGATCAGACATGAAAAATCAGACATATAGTTATGCTGCTTGTTTGTTCATCATGCTGAATTCCCTCACAAAAAGACAATTAGGAATACAATATGTGAGCTGTTAGAGAACAGTCAATTGTAACATTTAGTATACTACACCAAAAAATGCCTTTCACATAAGGTTTAGATACTGCTGCAAGATTTTGATGTCTATGGCTTTTGAAGGAGCTCAGGTGGCCAAGGATACTGTATTTTTTTCTTAAGCTGTTTCTCTATGTATGACTTTAGACATAAAATATTCTTATAGGCAAGATATTATCTAATCCTTTGTCCTTCTCATATTACATGATCAAAGACAGTATGAAACCAATAATGAGAGTAACATGAGCTCTGCTTTATTTAACTTAAGCAGAGAAAATGCATTTAGAACTGTGTCTGGTTTAAAAGTCGGAGGAAGGCTGAGTTCAGTGTTAATAACTATCTTGGTTTGCAAGAATAAAGAATTCTCCTCGCTTGGTATGCAATTTTCCCCTGGACCTCAACATTCAAATAACCCTTCTCTAGAAGCAAAGGGTTAAGTCTCCATTCAGAAACAGGTTCTATTTCTAGAACTGTGTTTGACATACTTTCAAGTTTTTAAAAAGGAGATATAAATCTACCCATCTGTCTAAATTCTTAAGCTCTATGGTGATAGACATTTCCCAGACATTTGCAATTCTCTGGCCTGTGTTAAGTAGAAAATCAGACCATAGTGGTCTTTCTTAACCTTAACATTTAGTAATGTAGCTTATAAATTAGAGATAATAACAGTAAAGATTATGGTAAGACCTTTTCCATGAAGTGAAATTAGAATATAGCACTGTGGGGAAAAAAACCCAAAAAACAGAAATGCTAATGAAAATTCACTGAAGCTCTGCAGAGCAACACAATCGATCCCAGGTGTAAGTCACTGAGTGAATGTAAGTGGCCAAAAGATGAGCTTTGCACACTACTGTTACATTTGGGAGGAAAATTAGGAAATTTTTAATTTAAGTGGGAAAATAATACTAATTACCCGAATGGAATGAGCACAATAAAGTACAACAGGACCTAAAACACGAAAGGCATATGTGTCTCATTGCCATTTCATGAACTTTCTAAGGTCACTCATCCAAAAGACAGTGAAACATTGAGTATCAGACTCTGTTGCATTTACAGTGAGTTTTACCTCAGACAACCAGCATATATCAAAAACAGATATCAAAAAAATTAAAAAAACAAACCCCAAAGTATCTGCCTAACAGTTCCGTCTATTTTTTTCTTTCAATTCAGCAAAAATCCAAAAATCTCTTGTAGTTGTGAAGATTCCTTCTCTTTAGCCTGTTGTGCACTCTGAGTACTAGGAAGATGATGATCTAAGCAGGCTTAGGGGTATGAAGAATCATTGCAGCTTCTTTCTCAAGGAGTGGACTGCTTCTCCAAGATAAGCAGCAGGAGCATCTGCTCCAGCCACATTTAGGCAGTATAACACTTTTCATTACCATAAATATGTCTCCATTGAAGATTTTGACTCGAATAAGAGGAGGGATATCTGAACCCAAACTTCCCAGAATATTAGGAGAAGAGTTCAGATAAGTTTCTACTCCAAATGTGCCTTTTCCCCACCAGCATTCAGAATGGCGTTTGGAGCTGGTGTGACAGTTTCCAGAAAGTGCCTGACTTTGTCTTGTTGCCATGGCTGGAGTGCAAACTTTAGCTGTGTGTTGTGGAGAGGTCTGACCCACTCTGGTTGTTTAGCTCCCTCTATAGTCAACGGAGATGGAGATGCTGCCAAGGGGCAGGTGGCTCATCCTTCCTAGGAAGGGACATCTGGAATTGGCTGGTAAATCTCCTTGGGTTTGGTTATTTCTGGCTGAAGAGGAATCCCGCATATTCAACTATGTTTCTAACTTTCACATGACTTAAATTATCTAAAATATCTGACTTAAATTATGTGAAAAATCTTTCAGCCCAAACTTGCATATTCTAACAAGAGCTATTAATTGAATTCTTGTAATATCTGAGCTAAACATCCCCATCTATTCATGCTGAACCTCATTTCATCTGTTCTTAACCCCACACAACCAGTTATATGTCCTTACTGACACCTGCCTGAGTGGTCCACTTACCACTTGGACGATAAACCTTAACATCTATATTCTTATTAGATTTGTACTCACCAAGTACTTTTATTTTTTTTTTTACTGGCAGAATTATCTAGCCCACTTGAATGCCAGACTTATTAGCGTGTGAATCTACAAGACTTAATAAAGTAAAATTTGCTCCAGCATCCTTTGACAAAATGTTCAAATGACCCACATTTCCCTGAGGATTTAGGTTACGTACTCCAAGTTCCAATCTTACACATGGTCTCAATAAATGTGGCTGTAAATGGAACTCCGGCAAGCAGACTTGCCCTTTACCTTCAGAACATTCTTGTTTTTAGACTACACATATTTCAGACTTTATTTAAATGAAAAGAAACAGAAAAACTTTGTTTCTTAGGATGTGTTTTATATTCATGTGTTGTGCAAGGGATGCCATATAGGAAAAATGTACATGGTTTTTGCTTTCTGTGAACACTTCAGAAAGCAGAAACACAATTTCTTATTTATAAAGCTAAAGGAAATATTATTTTGGAACCTCAGAGTTTGAATGTGTTTCTCTGCAGTTAAGTGCAAAAGTAATTATGTTAGAGACTTCAAGTTAGCTAAACAGGGTTTATTTTTCTTGTTTATTTGTGTGTATGAGTGAGAAAGGAGTCACTATGAGATTTCTTGGTTATTTTTGATACAAAATAAAATATGGAGAAGTCAAAAGTCTTATTTACTTTCATGCCCATTGGATCAGGGCCACAAACCCAAAAAAACAATATGGTCACGATCCAAAAATCTATTTAGAGGAATAAAGCTGCCTTTGATGCCTAAATAGTTTAAACACTCAAACTTCTGAAAGAGTTTGAGACACTTAAATTAAAGTTTTGTTTCTATGTAGTTTTAATTATCTCTGAATTCCTTGACACCATCTTCAATCATCACTAAAAGTCTTCAGATATAGTCTTAGTACAAGAAATTATTTTGTTTTATAAACATTTATAATGGAGATGAGGTTATCACTCTCCATCTTAAAAAAAAAAAAAAAACAGAAAATCATGGATATTACTGCTACTGCAATAAATTTATAATTTGGCTAGTTGGCAGCTGGGATAATGCCAAGGAATTTCAGATCCTTTCCTCCTGTTTTTCTTGGATTTCAATCTTCTTTTCAAATTGGCACAATACACTTTCAATTTAGACAGCTCGTATAAAAGTTGTGTTGAAGATGTTGACTACAATCTGAATGGTTGAATCAATACATGATGCATATCACTATCTACTTCTTGGAAAGCAACTTCTGATTCCAGAAACAGGGTTTCCAGAAATATTTGGATTCCTCTTGAATCTGCAATACTTTGTAGTTGTTAGAGGAATCATCCCTTCCTTGTGCATTGTGTCATTCTGTTATGCAGTGTGTCATTATCTGGTGAAATTGGTCCCAAATGTAAAACCTTGACAGAAATAAAAAAGTATTGCAGTAATGTAAAAGACAGTTCTTTCTACCATTGCCAAAAGACACCATGATCAACATTTTGATCATAGGTCACAATCTAATACTGACAATAGTGTAGAACCACTTTTCATCCATAATTGAATCAACTAGATTGTTGATTTTCAAGTAAAAGTTACGAAGACAACTCTTGAGCAACTGGAAACCTGTATAAAAGATATTTAGAAAACAAAACAACTTCTGGGAACTTGAATACATGAAAGACAGTAACACTGAATCTTTAACTATTGGCATCCAAATAGATAATGACTAGCTTGCATAGCTGGATGTGTTCCTGAGAAGGAGAAATCTTGGATTTTCATGTAAATAAAGTATGGAACAGTTATAACATTAGCTATTATCAGCTGAAAACTCCTGAAACAACTTTTGATTAAAACACAAGGTTTAATGATACAAACTGTGTCCCTTTCCAACATTTTAATTACATTAGGAGGTAATGCCATTTACTGATACAGTGAAGTGCAGAATTCAGACTGTTATGGGACCAGTTCACAACAGTCAATTCAGATGCTTCAATAACTGCTACTGACATTGCTCACCTGTGTTTGCATCATGGAGAAACTCTTACAGCCCAGGTATCAGATCCCTTTCAGATAGAAACTAAACAAGATGACACTCTCCAGAAGATCTTCTCATGATCCCAGATTCTAATGGGCTTGTGGAATCAGACCAGAGGCATTCTGAATTTCACTCCCAAAATGCAGGTATCTGGATTAGGGGAATTTAGCAAAGTATCTGAAGGGAGAGTATCAAGGGGATGAAGCCAGCCTATTCTCAGTGGTGCTGAGCAAGAGGACAGGAGACAACAGATAGAAACTGATGCACAGGAAGTTCCACCTGAATGAGGAAGAACTTCACTGCTCCGCTGATGCTGCACTGGAACAGAGTGCCCAAAGAGACTATGGAGTCTTCCTCCCTGGGGATATTCCAGAATCCTCTGGATGCAATCCTGCACCACGTGCTGTGGGATGCCCCTGCTTGAACAGAGAGTTTGGGCCAGGTGCCCACTGAGGTCCCATTCAACCTTACCCATTCTGTGGGATTTTTTGGTCTTAGTAAGAAATATTTATTATATCATTATAATAAATAACATATTCTATATAATATATTATAATATTATATTATCTATTACTTAGATCTGTGCTGGATGTAGTGCACTATATGCTGCTATATACATGCCACTACTGTGTGTCTGTGTACTGCACATAAAAGCAGATTTCTAATTAGCTATAAAGTACTAAAGGGGATATTTTTCTAATTTAAGATTCACAGTGAAGTACATTAAATTAATTGTATGTCATGTTTTGAGGGACTCTGCAGAGATTTTTTTTCCCCATATGAGAAAGGCCCTTTCTGGGAAACCAGTTTACATTGTCTGATGTATTACATTAGAGAGGGATCCTATTCTGAGCCTGACACATATTGTGGCAAATATTCCATAACCCTTATGTTATTGATTTAGTTAAAATATGTTTGGATTGCAAGGGGAAGTTAAATATTGCTGCTGCAGTACTAATGTGTACCAATTTCAAATCAGTATCTTTACCAGAGAAACTGTGAAGCAGAGAAAAGACCTTACCTTTGTCACCTTTTAAGTAGGGCCAATTACACTGATGCAACACAATCATTTGTTGTACTGTTCATAAATACAATTTCAAACAAAAACAAAACACAAAACATTGACTTGTGTTGACTGAAAATTTGTTTAAATCTCTTTCTGGACCAATATACTAGAAGACCTGATATATTATTAAAATTAAATATTAGATTTATTTTTATGTAGTTTTATTCTCTTTGAAATGCAGAACCCTTTAAATAATGTATTATGTGCTTAGGCCCTCTTTGTGCAGTAAGACTTGTGAAAATGACACCTTTGGAGCATACACAGGTGCAAATGTATTTCACTGCCACCCTTAAAATAAATATAACTCAGACTTCTTCTGAAGAAACCCTTTAATTATGCATTACTTTTTATCTCATTATTTGTTTAAACATTCACAGTTTTTTTCAGAACTGACATTGAACCAGCAGTTTGTGTTTCTGTGTTCCGAAGGCATTGGTAATTCCAAAACCCTTGGGAGATTAATGAACTGTAGCAGACAAGTTTTCTGAGTATCCCTCGAAGACCACACCAATTTATTAGCATGCCATTGTGACTTTTTAAAAATTAAAGGCAAAATAATGAGTTTTCTCATCCATCTACTAAGACAGAAATTGCATTTTCCTCATCTCACATAGTCCTTTGTATGTCATATTCCTTTTATTGATCCTGGACTAGAATTACATAGGAGGTTTCTTAGCAGGATTTATGAAATATTCAAATAGGATATCATAATCTGTTATAAAAATCCATTCCCTTGCTTTCTTTGATTTACTGTTTTTGTGTACACATGCTGCCGTTGCTGGGCCTTACACTCAGCTGCTAAAAACCAGTCGAACAACCAAAGAAATGCAATAGAGAGGAAACAATATTATTTTTTCATGTTCTGGTGCGCCAATCTCATTTTCTGCCTTTCTGAGAATTTTGTCTCACGTGCATGCCTAGCTGAGTAGAGACAGCTCCTCCACCAGGATCATTTACACAAGTGCTGACACTTTGTCCCCTGTGAACTACTCACAGAAAACCAAAACAACTGATTATTATGATAACACTTTTAGACTATCTGGGGGGAAATTTCCTTCTGTGATCTCACCATGAACACCACCTTGGCCACAAGCAGGCTGAAATTATATTTCAATTTTTTGGGTCAAACATGTTTGATTTTCTTTCTAAATGAAGAGCCAGATAAGACAGATATAATCTCAAGACTGGTTTCTGTGAAATTAATTATTTCAGTAATATCTGTAATAATTGATTAAGATATTAACAAGTTGAGTCCTGGCACTCTGAAGGCAATAAGAATTTTTCCACTTAGTGAATATATCATTCTCAAATTAAAACCGTTAATAGTCACAGTTGCTAGAGTTTTCTAGAATATTGGTATCCAGGTTTCCCTGGAAGTTTGTGATCTTCTTGTCTTTGATGCCCATTTTTGTCAATGCCAGGTGTACACTTTCACAAAGCATCTGTTTTCATCATCAGCTATGAGTGGACTTTGAAATAAGACCCTGCAGGGAAATCCCAGTGCTGTGATGCCTTAAGAAGAAGTCCTTTTAATGAATTTATTGCAAAAGTGAGTAGAATAGGAAATGCTCTTCAAATGTATTGAATAATTGTAAAGAAAATGCAAGAAATAAGTACATGGTACATTGTTTTCTATAGTAAAATTTTCAGCACAATGTAAATTCTTTTAAGGATTGATTATAGAAACAATTTTAAAGGCATCAATTAGTTATCCAATTCTCACTGAAAATTATTGGGGTTTAGGTACATCAGTCTACTTTTTATTGTCAAGAACTTCTTCAACATGGCATATGTTGGAGTTTTCCATGTGTTTATAATTTTTAAGGTTAAGTTAATGCTGCATTTTTTCCCAGCCTTTCCAGAAGAAATTTATTTCTGAACTTCTGTTTTCACTTTAAGAAGCTAACTTCCTTTTTTCCTCTATTGTAGCTTCTTCCTGAAGGCAATAGATATAAAGGAAATAAAACAAATCAAATCAATAAATTACAAAATATAAAGATAAAAATATATCTTAAGAAACATTGGTGATTTTGGGATGTCCTTCTTGATTGTCTCAATTCTCATGCTCAACCATACTATACTTTTTTTTTTCTGGTAATTGAGCAAAACCAATTTTCATTCAGCTTCAAGAAGACTAAAGCAAGATTATGTGAATTCAGCACAAGAAATAGAAAATTCACTCACAGATTAGCTGACACTGCTAATTCAACTGGTCGACCCTTCAGACCTTTTGGACATTTGGAAGGCAGCCATTGCAGACCTGACACAGTGACATAAGTAGTTTATTCTGGATATCAGCCATACAACATCTTTTGAGTATCTTGTGACACCCTTAATAGAGATCAGTGTATTCATGTTATTGTTTTTGCAATCTTTATTTTTAAAATTACTTCAGTGGTCTTCCAGCTCATCCTAAGCATGCTTCTTTCCCTGTTTTCAGCCTTTCCCTGTTTTCAGCATGCCACTTCAAAATATCTATCAGAACCATCACTACTCAGACAGAACGGCACTGCAAATGTAAAAAGCCACATCTACTACTTATGCATGTTGCTTTCCAACAGCACACAAAACAATCTCAGAAACTCTGTCAGGATGGAATTGGGTACCTGAAGGGAGAAGTTGTGGGTACCATTATCCCATACTTCTGCTCCCAAATATGATCAGTGACTTCAAAAGGTAGATCTTGGCTTACTTTTGGAACACTTTAAATGCATTTGTGACAATTGCAAAGGATGACATTGAACATTATATTTTTCATGTCTGAAAGTAATTTTGAACAGCTCAGCAAATATTTATCTGAGCAATGCTGAATGTTTCTTTTCCATATCCTGTACAAATGGTCATTTTATCAGTCATTCTCACTGTACTAATGATTTTTAATTGCAGATTAATGATTAGGAAACAGAGAACTAAGAAGAAATATACTTGTGCTGAGGATTTATCCTCAGCATACCCACCATAATTCTCTTAACTGTTTATATTGGAAGTCATTTGGTACTCATAATTATTGTAGTACTAAGTAAAATGAGAAAATGTTTTTAAGCGTTAGCTTTTTCACTGTTTTAAGTCCAGGCATATTTAGACACCATACCTCCAACATCTTATTTAATTATCTTAACTAGAGTGAACATGAAAAAAGAGTGATATATGTGAGAGCCAGGAAGAATTCAGAGTATTTAGGATCTGAACAAGAACTTTAAAATAAATTGCTGAGCAGTATCAGTGCATCATGGTTTATATCTTTTGGAAAGTCACTAACTTACATTCCCCAGGGTCCCCTTATAATCAGCAGAGAGATATAGGTGCTTTTAGGCTATAATCCAATTGGTCTACTTTATTTGCCTCCTTAGAATGAACTAAATAGTATCCCGCTCTTTAATGACCATTGTTTTTATATTGCTCAGATTTCAGCTAATTTATCCTCAGAATACCCATCATGATTCTCTCAAGTGTTTATATTGGAAGTCATTTGGTTCAGAGTGAAGCAGATATAAGTTTAAATTAATCAAGTGTCAGTCAAATTACTCAAATCATTTTGTTTTATCTTACTGCCCTAAACAGAAGATATAAGGATATATATTTGCAAATTGATGCATCCTTCTCACTAATTTTAGCCAACTGAATTTTGTTTTCAGGACACAATTGATCCCAACATCTTATTTGTGTAGTATCGTCTCTGGCACTTTGGAGGTGAATGTTCTTTTTCATTGAATCTAGCAGGGGCCATGTGATTCAGTTAGACTTAGACTAATAAAAATTGGGCGGTTAAAACTAAGCACCTAAGCAAGAAACATCCTTCAGGTACTAAATTCATAGTTTTAAAGATACCATTATGAAAATTTGAGCCATGATGATCAAAGAGATTGCCTTTGCAGAGGTGATAAACTACTTGAGGAACAAAGGCCATATTATTTAATGTTAATATTGCTGATTTTAAGAAAAAAGTGCTCAAATGCAAGGTTAGGATATTCACACTTTTGATTTATTAGTGCCAGTCAGACTCTGAGGTCAATGGAAACATGAGGTGATACAGCACAAATGGAATTAAGTGATGAACTAACTTGTATGTGGTATCAGAGTTGCAATGATATACTCTGGAATGGACCATCTGCCCTTCCTACTTCTTTGGTCTCCTTCAATACAGCTTTTTTCCAGTCATGGAAATATGGCTGGAAATATTCTTGGCCATCCCACATTCTTGGCCATCAACAATATTCCTTATTAGATTCATGTGTAGGTCCCTGGATTTGGAATATGATTTTCACTTTGACACCTTTCTGTATCAGGTGAGGAATGCTTCTGTGTAATTTCAGGAATAGAAGCAAAGAGCCTTTCTTTTTGAAGCTGGGCTTGGATGACACTTCTGGTTCAGACAGTAAAAATCTAGCACAAATAAGACAGTTCATTTAAGCAAAGGACATTTCAACACTATTTGATGCTCTTTAACTCTTTAGCACAGCTACTTGGTAATGATACTGGGAAAACATTCTGTTGCATTTCAAAGTTTCTGTTAAATAATTGAGTCCGCTGTATAGTAATTTATTTCCAGACTAAAAAATTTTCATAAGAAACCATTTCCATATGAAATTAATAAAAAACATCTCTCATTTGTAGATTGATCTAGATTTACATGTCTTCTATTAGGAAATTCCTAACTTGTTTCATCTAGACAAACATGTTCAAAATTAACTACAGGCTCAGTTAAGGGAATGTTTGCAATAATTCTTAGGATTTTCAAATCCTGTTTTGATGCCCTACAAGTTCATGAGTTATAAATTGCTACAATTAAATTAGGAAATTCTTGTAGTCGTCCAAATGCTTGTTTCTGTTACGTTAATAACAATGGAACAAATTGTGTTCTCTTGCTATTCAAATCAGGGAAAGCTAGATCCACTGTAAACATGTATTTACAAAAGAAACAGTAACAAAATGGGAAATAAATAGTCTGCTGGTATGTTTGTGGCACTTTTTACAAGAAATTTAATGTTCAGAAAAGAGATTTACTTTGATTTATATTTCTTAACTGATTTGTATATTATTTCATAACTATAAAAATACATTTATGGAGTAAAATCATCATAGTGGTTTGCAATTTAATGGAAAATCAAAAAAGAAAATGTACTAGTCAATATAAAATAGCAACTTATACTTTGGGGAATTGTCTAAATAATAGCTGTTGTATACCAATCAAAAACACTTCCAAAAACTGGAGTTAGACAGCTCCTATTCACTTCCAGATCTGTAAGGTGGATTGGAATTATTATTGTTACTGATGAAGACTAGTTTGATGGAAGTAAGTACATTTAACATGTTTTCCCATAAATCTATTAACTCTTTACAGACAAATGTTAAATACATAAAATTTATATAAACATACCTTCTTTCCAGTAAAAACCATTAGATTGTGCATTCCAAAATTTTGTTGCTGTACCTTGGTGTACCGAAGTGTGCTGGGAAAGTTGCAGATCATGTTTCTCTTGCCCCAGCTCCTCTTTGGGGAGAGTTTGTGTGTGTTTGTTACTACATCACCTGGTGCAGGGGGTCCTGGAGCATACTGAAAGTGTTGTCCAGTTATGGAGAATGTCCATGTTGAAGAAATTGGGAATAAGAATTAAATCTTCAGAAAAACTCTACTGCAGCATACAGACTTACTTGTTTTGGTTGTTTATTTGGGAAAATAGTACTCTTTACATTATTTTTGTTTTGCTTCATTTTTTCACAGAGATGTATCTCACTGAAGATGACAAAGGCATTTGTCAATATTTTCAGTCTCAATTAATCAAATGGGAAAAATTAAAGTTACACTGCAATTTTTTCTTACAAGAGAGAGACAGAAATTTTATATAAGCATTTTATTTATTTTTTTGTCAAGTACAGTTTGTTGAAAGCAGAAGATGAAATGCCTTGTTTGGGACACACTTTCAGAGAATTCTGTCTGTCCCTCTGGCAGCCTCCTGGAGGCAGGTTACAATATAGTGGCCTTTGCACTTTTCAGATGTTGTTTCAATACAATAAGGAGTATAAAGGCCATTGAAGTGTTAGTCGGACTTCGGGGAGTTTTGGATTCTGATGGTGCTCGGTCTTTTCTGGGACTAAATCAGCCTTTAAAGTTTTTCCCTTGACCCAGGTTTCAGAGGTTTGCATTTGGGGAATAAGGCTGCAGTACTTTCATTGAAGGGCTTTTTCAGTTTTGTGATTACCTATTTGCACATTCTGAAGTGTTGGCGGATAGTGGCAGCAAAGAAAATCTAGGAACAGTGCAAGTTCCCTGAAAGAAAAAACAATGATCATTCCATTTTTATAGTAAATAACAATAGAAGCATTACAATTTTTATCTGAAAAATATATTGAGCTGATGATAATGAACAGTGGCAGCTTTGGGGACCTTAATGCATAATGTTCTGATGCAACAATAGTCTTTTAATCAACTTCAGAAGAACTTTAATTAAAGCTCCAAATATTATTTCAAATACTAACCTACTGTCCATGTCAATGGTATCTGTTTCTCTTCACAGTTTGCATACCATTATAATATTGTGAGATTTTATGAAAAATATCACAACTATGAAATATGTCACTAAGAAAAATCTCTTTTATTTGCTTTAGAAAACAAATTCAGAAAGTAATTGTCCTATCCTTCATCTAAAACCACTTGTAAGCATGGTACCTACACAGAAATGTAGTTGTCTGGAGCTAGATCCACAGCAAGATGTAAGCAAGAAGTGCTTTTTAAAGCGTTTTACAGCATGCATTTCTTTCTTCAAACACCACTTGAATTTACATTGGTATGAAATAATAAATAATCTCTGGCCGGCAAAATGAGGGGAGAGGGAGAGAATGGTAGCCTGAAGAGGCAGAAAGTATGCAATTACATAACCTAAGGGTAAGTTATCAGCAAGATTAAATGTTCAGATCCTTGTACCAATGAGCATTTAATCTGGTATATGGTGTGGAAAAAATCCAACAACAGACACTTCAAGAGTAGAAGAGCATGAATTAATTCATACTCTACAGATTAAATTGCTAGTCTAGGACATCTGAAACTCAGACTCAAATTGCTATTTTGAGGTTGGTGAAATGAGGTTTGGAAGTGCAGGACAATTTTGAAATTCCTCCTTAGAGATTTCTGTTCCTTCTATCAACAATTAAACACCCTGAAGTGTGAAGGGGCAGGCAGGTGGGTTTTTTGTTGTCTGTAAGAAAGATCAACTTGCTCAAGTTCCCAATGGAAGCAAAAGTTCATAACTGATGGCCCTAAACAAAGAATGGTGCTACCATTGATCTTCACCTTCCCTTCAGAGCTCCCCTTCCTCTGTGAAGAAAAAGAGCTGGGGAATTCAAAGCTGTTACACCAATGACAGTTTGGAAAGACTCCTGCGACATTTGAAAGAGGCTTCCTTCACTGGAGACAGTCCTTTAATTCAATTTCGCCTCTGGATTCTGAAGGACAGATTGTTCAGTCTCTGAATTTAGACTTTTTCAAAACTGTACTGGGCAGTAACTTCTCATAATCTTACTATATTGTAAGTACACAGTGTTCTTGAAAAGCAAACTTCTGTTCTAGTGTCTTTGTACTTTGAAAACATTGGCTTATGTTACCATGGGATATTTTAAAGGCATTACTAGGAGCACAAAAAGCTATACATTCTTTTTTGGGTTAGTTAATCTGTAATCTATATATTCCTGATTTTAAAATTTTGTCCTGGAGGAAAAAATGTTTGCCTTTGCAAGAAATAATCCCCTTATGAATTATTGACTAACCTTACTGCATGAAAGCAAGAGTCTCAAGGTTTTTATGGGGGTATTACTCAGAAATTAGGACCTTTGCCAAAGGCTGGGATAAACTAAAGAATGCAACTATAAATCTCCAGGGTCAAGTACAGGGAGTGTTTTATTTTGAACATGATTCGGACAATCTCTCAGTGTGTTTCTTTGTTCTTCAGCTCCTTAAACCCAGGTTATCAGTAATTCAAAATATGTGCCTAATGTGTACTTACACCCCGTCTATTCCAAAGGTGTAACATAGTAGATTTTCTTTGCTGTTTGAACCGTTGATACCCTAAAGCAAACAATAAAAGTTCACATTCTTGCTCTTGCATAGAACAACTGTTAGGTGTTAAATTACCCTCAGGCATTTTTGCCTTAGCAATACAATTAATAGTCCATTTTTTGTCCCTCTAGGAAAAAATGTTCTTTACTCTTGAGAAATATAGGCAGAGATGTTGCCAGTATTCCTCCCCTCACTTGAATATGCATTTTGATAATACACAAAGTCAAGTCAGAGTGTAGAAAAAAGACCAATTGCAAATTTATTAATTCCTTACTTTCAGAAGAGGCAGGTAGGAGGTGTAGATCTGGCAGTCTCTCGATTCCCCACAGGACAAGTGACACACCTGGACTTCATAATAAGTTGCTAGCAGACACAGCCTCAGCCTCCCAAAAGGGGAAATCAGTTGATTTTATCATGCTGCATGTGTATACTACTGGGAACTCTTATACCACCAAATGATACACATGGAATCACAGAATCAGAGAATATTCTGCATTGGAAGGAGCCCGCAAGGATCAGTGAGTCCAACTTTTAATGAATGGCCTATATGGAGTTCAAACTCATGACCTATATGCTAATAACTATGTGTTATTAGCACCTTGCTCTAATCACATGAAACTGGTTCCTATAGAGTGCTTGTACAAAACTGCACAAAATAGAAATAATCAGATCTCTTTTATGCTCAAGACTTCATACAACATCAAAATATTTAATTTAAATAATATTTATATTAGGGTAATAATAAAAGCAATAAATAATGGCGAGAGAGGAAAGTGTCCACATTTTTGCAAGTAAAACTGATGGAATTTAATCTTTGCTTACATGTGTGCTAAGGTACAGACAGAATTTGATCTACTGCATATTTCATTAAGGTGTTGACAGCTAAACATCTGAGATACAACTGCTGAGATTATATATGAAACACGCCAACAGAGACTAAATAACAGACTACTCAATCTTTTCCTCTGTTTTCAGTCCCTTTGTCTCTCTCTTTCTCATTTTAACTGCATACAGTATAAAAACTGGCTCACAAATGTTCCTGCACAGAGAAGAGTTGAGGTTCTGGTTGCTCTGTGAAATTGTGGCAGCCATTATTCATACAGAACTCTGTAGTAAAGAGAAAGTTCTGAATCATACACTTGAACACAAACAAACACAAATAAATCTTTCCATGTGCCTTTATTTTTCAAAGGCCTTTATTTGACCTAATGACTTCTTTCTAGTCTTCAAAAGATCCCATATAGGAAACAACAACCTATAGAGTGAAACACAATCTCTGGAGAAAAAGTGAGCAGCTGCACTCACCAAAACTACAAACTTGCAAGAATTGTTTAACTTCTTGAAAACAACTGGTTAGTCTAATAATCATTCTTTAGAAAGTTTTAATGAACATAAATAATTGTTTTCCTTTAAATAGTTCTCTAAACCTATATTTTTCCATTTTAGCACATCATCCTACAGTTAGTATAACTGTAGTTATACAGTTAGTATAAAAAAGGGAATTAGACCTTGTTCATATATTTTACAAATCAGGACTAGTGTGCTTGTGATTAATTAATAGGAAAAGGGATGCATTTGCAACCAAATATTTCTACAATGAATAATTTATCGAAGTTTACTTTTAGCATATTGGTAAAGCAGGCTTCATTTCACATATTGCACAGTAAAATCTCTCTAAAGAAATTCATGAGACTAAAAAATTGCCAACATAAAAATCAATTCCTCATTTCCATTTAAAAGTTGAGTTAGAACTATATACAGTATATTTAGGATATACTTATAATATATGTGATTGTCTAGGAAGGATATAGGTTCTATTATTCCCAGACAGAAAAAAATTGTTAATTTCCCTAGAAGCAAGTTCTTTGTGTTAATTTATTCCTTCACATATTTCTCATTCCCATGAAAACACTTCTTTGTGAAAATGGAGAAAAATATACAGTAAATTAAACTTGGAGCAGTGATTTAAAGCAGCAGATATCCTGTAAAAGGGGGGGAAAGATAAGTTATCTTAATTTATGAGCCTTGCAGTTGTGAGTCATGTCCTGTTATGGTTATTATATTTATGAGGTCTAAATGACTGCTGAAATAAATAACAGAGCTATGAAAATCCAAAATGTATAGTGAGAATTCTACAAAAAAAAAAACAAAAACAAAAACAAAAACAAAAGTTCAAAACCGTACCAAGATCAAATAAAAATATTTAATTTCATTTAGTTAAGTCAGAAATTTTGCATAGCAAAATTGATGTATACAAAAAAGTAATACTGATTTCACAAGAAACCTTAACTTTAGTGGTTAGAATTTAGAGTTATTATTCTCTAAATTTCAAATAATTGGTGGTAATGTGTCCTCTCTGGAGATAATAGGAACCAGGGTGCTGATTAGAAGAGAGGCAGGAGGACTGATGACACTGTTCAGGGATGCGACACTGTCACAAAAAGAGGCAGGAGAAGGGAAATGTTTATGCATCTGGCTGTTTATATAGAACAGAATATCAGTCAATGATGAAAAAATGTACCATGTTTCAAAGCCAAACTCTTTACTATATGTTAGTCATAGAAACAATAGTAGAAAATTATTTTCCATCTGAAATTAGAAAAGATCTTGTTACTCTAATGGCCTAATGTGAATTGACAGTGCAGTGTATCCATAGGGAACCAAAGCACTATGCTCTAAGCGAAGTAATGACAGCAGAATTCCATTTATACTGACACAAATGCCAGTTCATAGGTTTCAATAAACATCAGGAAATTTTTAAGACTTCTGTAAGGGTTTTAACTAGTGCAGATGTAGATTTTCACAGAGTCTTCTCCTCTTTTTCTCTCCTTTTTTCCCTCTAATAAAAATACTGATAACATTGCTATATCACATGTTTCATTACCTGAAAAGACAGAAAATAGATTGCTCTGATCTGAATTTGCTCCTGATATAGACTGCTAGAGCTTTGACACAACTGTGTCTCTACCATACTTGCCCAGCCACTTCCACAGTTCAGTGGCAGAATCTTTGAAGAGAATCACAGCCACTAGTTTGGTTTCTCACAGCATTTGAAGATTGGCTGATTGGTTGTGTAGTCTTTATTTTATTGCATGGTCCTCTTATTCTTTTTGTGTCAATTGCACTATATTTTTGTAGGATGAAGGCTTCAGGTTTCCACTAAAGGGTAAACAAACAAGCTTTTACATGGCTGCACAGTAAACAGAACCTGCAAGTGCTGTGATGGTGTATGAATTCAACAATTCAAAATATGAAGGAGACAAGAAAACAAAAGGCATTTTTACCTAAGCTCATTATTTATTTCAAAGAAAACAAGATTAAAGAATCACACCAAACAAAGGCAATTTCCAAGCCATATATTTAAAAGATAGAGGTCCTTTTGTATTTAAAATTCTTCCAATAGGTGTGATGAGGGCATCAGCTGGTAGCCCTGGGCTGACTACCAATACCATCCAGGGATTTATTTTGCAAAGTGTGGAGTGTTGTAATTGTAATGACCCCAACACCAGCTGCAAGTTTAAGGAAGAAGGCTGATTCCTCTCTATCTCCCTCCCTCATTTTTTTGGCCTAGTGTTGCAATCAAGTAATCAAAGTTTAACTTTCATACAGAGTTCCTATTATCTGCAACATTTGTGTCACAGCACTCTGCACTGTCAAACACAAAAGATAAGAAACTTTAAAATGATTCTTACTAAACAAACATTTTGTGGTGGTGTTCATAATGCAGGGAAGGTTATAATCTTATAGCAAGTACAATACTGTGGTAAGATTGGAGCAAAGTACAAGGTGCACTCCAGAAGTGAAAATTTGGGAATTTCTTTTGTTCTGTATTTAGACATTTACACCCCAGCTTCTATTGGGAAGGCAGAATTTGACACCTCACAACATGGATAACCTTTATGTTGTTGTGGGTATTTTGGATACCAAAATTGCCAGAACCAATCTCTTTGATGCATAAGTTGGGAAAGAGATATTGACTACTGGGGAACTTGTTAATCAGTTTGTTGTTTTTTTTTCCTGGAAGAAACCTATTGCAATCTCTTTTGCAATGCACCATTCCTTACTAACTATCATTTTTTCCCAGTCTCACACATGACCTAAGAGGACTTTTGTCCATAGTTAAGTGTTACACCCAAGAAAAATGCAAATCTGAATGATGCAACAGAGTGATCTTACAGGTCAAAGACTAACTTCCTTACAGTAGAGTTCTATGCTACCTGAAAACCTCTAAAAATACTTTTCTAAATGTGTTTCAAGAAGATATTCACAGCCTCACCCTCTCAGATGCAAAATCCTAATAATATAGAAGCATTCTGAGGCTTTTTGTTGCAAAGAAATAGATGCAATTTGATATTCTCATAGAGAGGAAACTCAACAGGCCCTTGGACTCAGCTCAACATGTAAATTAATGATTTTTTTTTGTGGATTCACTGTAGTCATACTGCTTAACATCATCTGGCCTTGCTAATACAGTTGTCCTTTTGTTTGTATGCACTGAGGTGTCCAGCATGAGAATTTCAGTGTTCTTAAACTTCATTTTTAAAATTATGCCTTTAAGGTTTTCGGGTTTGTTTTTTGGATTTGTTTAGTGTTTTTTTTCCCAGCTAGGAAAAGTTCCATTTCACTGATAGCAATTTTTTTTGTTTATTTCAAAAGGGAGTAATTTCTGAAGCATACAAAAATAAAATTCATAAAGAAGAACATATTTTTCCAATTTCACACATCTTAAAAACAGCTGAAAAGATTTTTCTTTCTCTTCTAACCTTCTATACAGAATATGTTTGAGCTCAACAAGGTAAGGAAACTTAGCTGCAAAGGGCACATTTTCATAAAATTATGAACAAATGAAAATGGAAGGATAGGGAAAAATGTTATATGCATGTTTGAATGACTATTGATGCCATAAATGCCATTATACTTCCACTAGATATGATTTCAAACATTAGCTACTGGCCTGCTGGGTTAAATATTTATTTTCTAGGAGTCCCATCTGTTTCAAGCTACCAGCCAAAAGAACTAAATAATAAAATGTACAATATACACAGTTACAAGGTACAGAACAATATTTTTCAGGATGTTTGCACTTCTGTTAACAAGAATAGATAAACAGACCCACCACTGGCCAATAACCTTTTTGCTGGTGGAAATTTTATCCAATAATAATTTTCTATCTGTTTTGCCGTGTTAAAGAGTGCTATAAAAACTATCTTTCCTACTGCCAATTTTCAAATGCCCTTGTGGATTTTAACACTCCCTTTCTTATTGTGACTAAGGTGATGCGGTAAATACTAAATGATAATGTTGGGAGGGGTGAGGGAGGAGGAAGTGAAACTATAGCTTGAAAACCAAAGATATATTCCTCTTTCCTCTGTAATGAAATAACATTTACTTAAATCACATAAACAGAGCAGAACTGCCTTAATAAAAAGAATTTACATTGAATCCAATAATCTCTTATATAAGAAAAAATGCTGTGTTCACTTTTCTTTTTTTTTTTTAGTTTTGAGTTTTGATATTGCCTAGATCATGAGGTCCAGCAAACTATATGAATCTATAAATACCACAATATTTCAGCTGTTTCAGAGAACCACTTTTCTGCAATTATGCATGTAAATCTTAATCCAGTGACTCTCTGAGATTAAGCTATGGCTGTTACCTGTATGCAGAACAACTGGGAGGCTGCATGCCTGCAGTTTTTATCCTTATATTCTTGACAGTCTGGAAAATGTTACTCAAATCAAAGAGGAAAGCAGCGGTGCAAGGGGAAATTAATTTGCATTTACACATACAGACTCTTTCTACACTGCTACAAGTCCAAGATATTACAAAAAAAAAAAACCCAAAAAACACCACAAAATCCTCATGAAACAGAATCTCTGAATAGACAGACTGCTTAGAGTTTAGAAATTGTGAGTAAAATGTAATTTTTATTATTGTCTATGAAGACAATGTCTTTTCAGAATACATAACCTCAATGTACCACAGGAAAGAAATAATCACTATCATTATAGTGATGCCAAAAGGAAATATTATATTTCATGTATGTTTTTTTTAAAGAAAAATAATTTTTTTATTTAATATTTTCCTGCTTTATCAACATCCTCTAAAGAACTCTGCTTTAGTAATTTTGAGTCATAGTCACAAACAGAGCTGTCTTTGGCACTTTGGCAGTGACATTGTGTCTAGGTTTCCTTAGTGATGCGCCAAACAGATTAAATTTTCCTCCTCCTGCACAGAGCACATCCTTCTGATGGCATTCCTGTTGTGTGGGAGGGCAGCCACGCTGCACTCACACACTCACAGGTGTGGCCTCCTGGGCTTTCTCCTGACGGGTTTTCAGCAGCTCAACATTTGTAGCCTCAAGGCCACTCTGCAGCCTTCTAGTAAGCAGGCAGGGCATCACAGCTCAGGCTTTGTTTGTTCCTCCTACTGATGTGCTGGATTGGATCTTATCCTGTGAAGCTGAGAAATTCTCTTTGGAAAGAAACTGGGGGAAGGGGGAAAGGAATACATAAAGAAAGAAAAGGTACAGGTCAAGGAAAAGGAAAAGGAAAAGGAAAAGGAAAAGGAAAAGGAAAAGGAAAAGGAAAAGGAAAAGGAAAAGGAAAAGGAAAAGGAAAAGGAAAAGGAAAAGGAAAAGGAAAAGGAAAAGGAAAAGGAAAAGGAAAAGGAAAAGGAAAAGGAAAGAATTTAAGAAAGGAACCAATTCTGGTATTTTCTAAAACTCTCATGAAGAAAAGCCCTGCTCCATTCATAACTACTGTTCTACAAATAATTTTAACTACATGCCTATGAAGCAGCACAGAAATTTTGAGTCCCAGGAATAAAGCTTTGCTTGAAACCAATTATTTGATGATGAAATGCCATAGAATGAGTTGCAATCTAATCTCTTCTCAGACATTTAACAGCGTACATGAATGGCAGAGAGTAATACATTTAAATAATCTTATTTCTTTGAAAAATGTTTCCACATCAAGCACTTTATCATAACAGCTGTAGCTGCTGCTTCTGCCAATAGGACATTTGTCTGACTGCATAGATCAGCACAGGCCATTTCCTGCAGGAATATTTTATGCTATAATTAAATCAGGAAGAAAAACACCTGGAACACTGCTGAAGATATAGAGACAGGGTTATTTTGAACCAGATTTTACTCCATAGTGTACTTCCTGGTAGCTTAGTAACAGAGATTTCTCGTGTATTGCAATACAGCACAGGAACTGGAATGGCCTCATGCAGGGAAAATGCCCCCAGGATCTATGCTTGGGAGTAGCCTTGGTGCTAAACTGGTACTGCAAGAGGGAAGATGAGCTCATTGCTTCTGCATGAAAAGCAATATTCCAGATATAAGTGAAAAGAGAATCTGATTCCCTCAAAGCATCTTAACATATTCTCTTCCTGGAGAAGACAAAGAGAAGTTCACTGTAGAACAGCACTATTTCTATTTCCAACTTGACAGTAATGTCCCAACAAAGCACGGAAAGAGAGAAACTAAAGGATTTCCCTATATTTGATTGTGATTTTACTCTCTCTACCAATAAATCCTCCTCGGTTCATAAAGATTCTTCTAAAGAGCAATTTGATTTTCCTTTGAAAAGCACTGGAGTGCATCCAATGTCATTAGCTCTTTAAATATGTCCATAGACTATTACAGGCTTGAAGCTTTGTGCAAAGTCCCTTGTCACTCCTGGCCTTACTTCTCCTTTGTAGGAATCCAAATGTGTATTTCCAGTAGCACACAGGGACTGAAGGGCTTTAACATTCTCTATTTGAGTGGCAAAGCTACTGGTGATGCTCCAGGATATAGTTAAATTGCATTATTGTATTTTAATAAATTTTTCCAAAGAAGGTAAATCTTGATGCAATAGCTTGGAACTACATAACTAATCAAAATTATTCATATTAAATAATTTGTGTCATATTCTCATTGGACTCTTTTTTTGGTGTATTACTTTAGCTAGACCTCCTTCTTTTATTTTTGCTTAATATTAAGATCTGATTATTAAAATTATTAGAGAGATGCCTCTGCGTAAATTAAGGTGCAAAAGAGAGCATATGCCAAAATCAACTGTAAATTTAGAGAGGGTAAGTCAGAAAAAAATTTTAAAAGTGGGGGAGAGGGAAAGAGAGTGAGAGAGGGAGAGAAGTAGGAAAATATCACTACTCCATGGATTCTCACATCCTATTGGTCTTCTTCTGTTCTTCTCAGTGGTGAGGGTGCCATGAAACATAGAATTCTATAGATTAATAGAGGCTCAGGCTGGCTGGGCTTGGAGATTTGTACCATCTTTGCACGACTCTGGATCAGTTGCTGTGCTTGGATCATGTGCAGTCCTTTGGTGGAAGGCCTCAGCAATGGGTCTGTGGGCTTTGGGGGCCTTTGATGGGTCATGAGCTCTGCTGTGACAGCTCCCTCTAATGTCACCATAGCTGAGCCAATTATGCCCCATCAGACCATCCCTGGGGGAACTGAGGGGGAGTTTTACAGCTGAGCTTGTGTAAGGGAGAACAATTACTGTAATAAAAGGCACTCTCTCATCCTGCCGGATTTGCCTCTTATCAGCCTCAAAGTCCAGTTGTAGCTTCCCCCTCTGTTTTATGCAAATCACCACCACACCCCCAAAACCTCATCTCCTCCCTCTAAATGGAAGAAAATCTGGCCTCAGCAAAACAACCTGGCACCTACAGGATTTTTTTGAGTCATTAACAGTGCAGTCTATCATACCTGACTGCTGAATACTTCAAGGAATATCTGAGGCTTTCTAACCTTAGCATAGAAATTTTCCCTTCCCTCTACACCTTGAACTGCATGTCTTCTCTCTCCGCTCCTGTTTTACTCCTTAGGCTCTCCAGTTTTCCAGTAAAGATAATTATTCTCCTACATCTTCACCTTTTATAACTTGGGTAATGTCAGCTTTCTTTCTGTGCTGAATAAAGCAAGCCCTGCAAGTCCATCTTTTAATGCCTGTCTGTATCCATTCCCCTATGCATCTGCTAGGTATCACTCAAGAGGCTTTTGCATATTCTGTCCTCCAGTGCTTCCTTTCTCTAGATGCTCCATTAGGAAATGATTGCTCTGATCTTACAAACACATTGATCGTTCATGACCACCCTATTTGACTGTGTCTTTGTAGAAATGGTGCTACTTTTTAAGATCTACAAAAGGAAATCTGGGTAACTGGGTCTAGTGCCAAAACTATAATCCACATGCCGTGGGAAATGATGTGCCTACCCTGAGTGAGATAAGTTTAAACCACAGACTGTTAGAGGAAATTCAGGCAGCATGTGTATTTAACATTAGACACTTTTGTAGAAAAGCCTGCCAATCATATTGATTTGTGTCAAATTAAGTGAAATGGGATTTTTTTTTTTTTTTAAATCCGTGTGGACAGCTTGGAGGCAGGAAATTAAACAAACCTTTTTCAGTAATTATCTTGGCTGAAAGTAAATTGTGGTCTTAATAATCAGAGAAGGACAATCATGTTATAAAAAGCTATCCCCCAGGTAAGAAATGCTTGCCAAAATTAAACTCTCATAAAAACAGAAATAAGAGAGGCAACTTAACGTGCATGATCTGGATTTTACAAACAATACTCTAAAATTAAGGGATAATTCCACACATTCATTGGATTCCAATGAAGTTTTGCATCACCTGGCACTGTTGACTGATTATTTTTAGAGTTGCCTTGTGAAGTAGGGAAATACACCAACTTTAAAGAAATATATGTCTTATTTTTTTTAGGTTTCACAAGTCTATCAAAGTCTCACTTCAGCACTAAGTTCTTTAAACATCATTTCTGACCTAAAAAACAAACAAACAAACAACCCCCCCAAAACAGACAAAAAAACTCTGCTATGAAATATTGTTTTAAATGAGGGTAAAATGAGCAGTAACATTGCACATATTTTGCAGAAAATTACCAATTACTTAAATCAAGGGGATACATCTGGACATCTGCATGACAGAGCTTTTGGGACTCAAAGTTGCTCACCCTGTGAAGGTGAACACAAAGACAATTCAACTTTAAAGTACATTACCATCAGAAGTACTGCTGGGAAATATTATGGATATCTGCCTTTCTCCTCTCCCTTTTCTGTACTATGCAGTTCAGATTTGGGCTGCTACATGACTGATGGCTAGTTTTGATACCCAGAGAAGAGAGCAGTACATCATTTGTAAATGTTCTGAGGGCTGGCAAAATCCCCACTTGCAGTGATTGGAGAGCACTGCAAGGAATCTTTTCCTATCCAACTTACTGCATGTAGAACAGCAACACTTTTCACAGCCCCTCTTGCTAAGGTGATAGAAAAGGAAAGCTAAATCCCAGCTAATCAAGTATTTTCCCATAAGAAAAAGTAATAAACTTTTCCATACATCACACCTTTCCATGAAAGAACAGAAGTGGCAGAACTTTGCACACACTCTTGATTAATAGAGGTAACCTGCACCCAACTTTACTTGAAAGCAAGTCACAGGAGATGAAAGAGCCCAACAAGTTCCTGACAAAAATAATAATTTACTGAAGGTGAAAAGCTAAGGCATCAAGAGATGTCTCAATATTTGCTGCCAAGAAAGATTTTTCTGAGCTTTACACATTTACATGGAGATGATGACACTGTAAGCTCATTTTATAGTAAATTTGGTTGTAAGGCATGATTATTCTAATGTGGTTTAGGCATTTGCTTTAGGATAAATAAATAGTGTCTGAGACACAACTCATTCTCCTGACCTGATGTTCAGTGACAGCAAGGAGAGCTGAGGGTGACTATATTGGACATGTGTACATCTCGTGGGATGAGTCCCATCTTGGCTTGCTGCTGAAGTCAACATATAAATATAAAGTATAATGAGGAGATATTCGTCCTTCTTCTGCTGCACATGAGCTCACTGCCTATGGCCACACACTGCACACTAAAAGTGGAAGCCAAGAACAGCCTTGAATCCAAAATCATGTGTGGTGCATGGCATTTTATAATTTTCACAGTTGAAATCCTTTGTCTTTCAGCCATTATGAACAGGTATGAGGGTTTCCCTGGTTGCCTCCTCAACCCCCAGTATATTCAGGGGAAAAAAGTCACAATTCCAGACAGACTTTTCCAAATGTTCCCTTCTTAGAGGACAGACTGCTATCTCAGTCCCTGCCATCAGCACTTGTCACCATTTTTTATTAGAAGGACACTGAGATACCTTGACTTTGTAAATATTGCATAAAGAGAATTTTTTTTTTTAGAAATGAATTTTGCTGCTGGTTTTTGCACATCACGTGAAGTATAAATTATCGGTCTTTTTGTATGTATCTACACCCGTGAAAGACTACTTCCCATGTTGCATTATTGAGGATTTTGTCAGATATAATTTCTACAACAGGATTTTCTTGTTTAATTTCAAGAACATAGTACACCTACTCTATTTACAATTAACCTTTTTGAAGTTCTGCTTAGATGGATATAATTAAAGGCACTTTGGTGACATTGGTTGGTTATTGCTTTGTATATGCTTAATTTGAAAATGTTACTGAAATATCCAACTGTTTTGTCTGTAGTATCTGAGAGTTTGTTTAACTTCAGGCTAACTCTTCTAGAGTTATGTCTTAGAATTCCATTTCTTTCCCCTTTAAAAAATACATACATGTGTATATATATGCATTTAACACCAAATATGTATTTTAATGTATTTTTTCTTATTTTTCACACAGAAGGTGTCATGTTGTTAGAGGTTCACCAACACTGTAGATTGAAGCCTTCATAATTTGCTATTTAGTCTGCCTTCATGTTAATACAGAGCATACAATGTGTTTCTTTTCAACAAATTTCTATATTGTGCATTTTCTATTAATTTAATAATGTTGTTATGGCACAGTGATCTTTAATGCATGCATTTTATTTTCTTAAAGTTGATTTTGACCTGATTCTCTCTGCAAAGTGATCGTATTGCCACTGTAGCATCTCTGTGAATCTCTGCTGAGAGAGGATAAGAAAACATATTTCTCTGTGTTGTGGCCTTTTCTGAAATCTGTAAAACTCACTGGTCAAGAACCTTTCTTCTGATGATAGGATACATATTATCTTTTAAGGATAATCATGCCACAAGGTAATGATATTTGCTAATGATACACTAGTACAACTTACCTGGTTAGATGTCTGGCTCTACTAATATACTGACTGTAATGGTTATTGTGGGGTTTTTTTGTTTGTGTTATTGTTGTTTTGCTTTATTTGTTTTTGAGGTTTTATGTTGGGGTTTTTTTTCATTTTATATTTCTTTTATAAATGGCATTTAGTTCTCCTTGTGCTCAGTACTACTTGACATGAAATAATGTCAATAGACAGATAATCTAAAAATTGTGTAAGCTGTTTTAGAAGATATTTGTCAAATCTGAAGGCAGTTTGCCTCTGTCCTGAGCATGTCTATGCCTCTATGCCTCTATGTTAGATGTCTATGCCTCTTGTTTTAAACAGACAGGTCACAGAAAGCATTTACCTCTTCAGTGTAAGACCAGTTGGAGTCATCCAGCATTTCTTATTGCTCCAGGACAACTTCCCAACTGTCGGCTGCAGAAATACTCCAAGTTCTCCTGAACCCCATCCCAGTGCCTTAATCTGACCAAAGATAGCTGTCCCTTCTGCTGACGTGCAGTCTGGCTAATGTGGAGGAAAAATCTTCCTATCACTATTCCCAGTACCAAATACCAAGTACAGCAGAGAGGAGACTTTGACCCTGATATCACCTTCTCTTTTAATCAAGTCCCTAACATGTTTTCTTCATAACTTTGAAAATAAGTCCTAACAAATAGAAAGCTTGTTTTAAAATTCTAGATATGAATATATTTTATTTAAATCCTTTACTGTGTCTTCCTTAAGGGTTTACTTATGGTCTCTCTTTCATGTACATCATAGGTAGCTTGCTTGTACTGATTACAGTTTGTATTTCAGTTTACATCCTTTAATCTTGAACCTCCTCCAGTGCTGCGCTAACACTTTAAAAATAATAAGTTCAGGTCTATGCAAATGACTCCTAGCCCAGCTAACATTGAGAAAGACTAAAGTGCTCAACTGCAACAGTTTCAGCCCTAAGCCATCTGCGGGCTTATTTTTAGGATTTGAAATTTTAAACTCAGTACTTTGTTAATAAAAAAAACCAAAAAAACAAACAAACAAAAAAAACCAACCAAAAACAAAAACAAAAAAACACCCTTCAATGCTCCTCAATATTACCAGGTCTTGCACTTTAACCATAAAAATAGAAGCAGTGCAATGAAGTCAAAATTTTGTGTTGACTTCCACAGGGCATAGCACTTGATTTGTAGTGTTGTCATTTTTCTTCAGCCCCAGATTTTGGCAGTATGAAACTGTAAATGAAACTCAGCTTTTATTTTTTTAATGTCAGTTTTTACAGACACAATTCTTGCAATGAAATCCAAATGCCCAAAACAAATAAAAACAAACAAACAAGACAACAAAAAACCTTATCAAAACCAAAAAAATCCCCACTCTTCAAACAAAAACCAGAATGCATTTCAAGGGGATTAAAGTTGCATTAAATTTCATCAGACACATATTTGGAGCCTAGCAGAAAACACAGGAATACTTTTAGTTTTCAAATCTGTATTTTGAAATATGTTTTTAATCTTACATTTGATTTTATTCTTATTATTTTGAAGTAGACATTTCATTTTATTGATGTGCTTAAGATATTTACTATATCTCCCCAGCCTCTTCTTATCTAAGCAATTTTGATTTTTATTGCCTTCTTACATTTTTATTGATTTCCCTGTTCCTCTTTTCATAATTTTTTTTCAGTTTATGGTTGATTCTTTGTTCACATGACATAGGTTTATGGAGTAAAAAAGATGAGAGGTGATAACAGGGCTTTTCAGTGGTCACCTCATCTAAGCCTCTTTGCTATCTGCACAAATAGATCACTCACAACATATTGACTGAAGTGTTTAAGCTTCAGGAGTTTTATCTTGCACCACTGGTATCAATGGCAGTTTGCAACTGACACAGTAGATGGTGAATGAGAGTTTGTATTGCTACTGTGTTGTACCAATTTAAACTAGGCTTCAATTCCTTTTCTATTTCTTATAGTCATAATCTGCTTGATTGTTTTTCTCTAATGATTTCAATATATTTTTTACACCTTCATCACAGAATTAAATTTTTTGTGCAATATTTTTTCAAAGAAAGGCAAGAACCCAGTTTACAATAATCTGCATTCATCTATTTTTGGAATTTCCACAAATAATTTTTAGGACATCATTAAGCTTTTTTACTACATTTTCTAAGTTTTGAGATACCTGTATTAGAATTCCTGTGGGAACCTGTTTGATATGCATGTTCAGTGTGAGCAGCTGTGTATGGACCCCTGAGGATAAGATCTGAGATAAGCTTTCAAGTACTTGATCATTCTTTGGCTTCCACTTCTTATATTCCTACCTAACTGAAATGTCTGTTTCCTAAAAAGGGTGCCAGTCACTTTAAACAACATTACAGAAAAACAAACATCACTGGAGTACCTGAAGAAATTTAGTGTTTATATTATACACAAGAAATCCAACAAGCAGACACTGTATGCCTAGAAGTCTTAATATATCTAGATAATCTATATCCTTGAGCTATACCAGCATTTCAAGGGCCAAATTGAAAAAAAAAAAGAGAGGGAGAAAGAACTTAAATTTTTCTCTGCCAGTCCTTGTACCTTTCTTCCCTACAAAATACCATCACCTAAACAATCTATTAATGGGATTTAATTGCAAAAATTCCATTGACATTTGCCAAAATAGAAGAGTTTTTTTTCTCCTTTATTTCTAATACCCACTGACAAGATATGCTTATAATATTCACAGAAATTAATGTTTAATAGGACAGGAAAACGTGCATAGACAAAATCTGTAGTAAAAATATACACAAGTAGATGGAATTTACGTTCCATTTTTAAATACATGGAGGAAAACTTGTGTTTACAATCAAGAAGCATTATGCTTTGATGCACTTCATCAGTTGGTATTGTAATCATGGCATAAAGTTTTCCAAGTTGAAGAGGAGACTAATGTTGTTGTGTGTCGTCCCATCCATGTGGGTGCATCTTTTAACCTTCTTATGACTTTCTGAAAAGACACCACTGATCTGGAGAACAATCATTCCTACAGCATGCATGTTTCCTAACACCAGTGCATCTCTCTCCTCCCTTTGGTAAGGATATTGGTTTTATCTCTTCGTCCTCCAAGCGAACAATGGGGAAAATTATTAATCTCGGTCTCAGCTGAAGGTTCTTTAATAAATTAAATATTTGCTGTCTTTTAGAAACACTAGGTTCTCATTCATTGAATTCTGGCTCTTCATATGCCTGAAACATTATCTATTGTAACCACTCGTGTAATTGTCTTTTGGTTCTCCTTTTGCCTTTATTATCTATTTTAACTTCTTTTGTCTTTTTTTCAGTGTTTTTAGTCTTTCAGCAAATGTGATGTTTTATAGGTCATCTTTTCTGCTGCTTGATAGTCTTGATCAATTTTTTGATGAATCATTGTTTTATTATGAAATATATTTGTCTTACAAGCATGTACTCAATTTTTTCAATCAGGGTATGCAGAAGCCATTTTCTTTGGAATGCAAAACTCCGAGAGAGGAGGAAATAAGGACTTTAAAAATTGATGTAACTTAATATATAGGAATCACACTAATTTTATTACTGGATTAAAAAGCATATTTCCAAAAATGTCAAAATATAAAAATGATGACATATAAATAAACTTTATAAATTATCTTGACATATGCTAGGAGGAAGCAAATATATTCAAGTACCCAGTAACATAGATGCACCAAATCCTGTATTCTGGGAGTTTGCTGAAGTCTGAGAGCTGGGTTTGCCCTGTCACAAGGTCTTACAAGGTCACAGGAAAGCCCATAAGTTTCTGTGGTTCAGGTATGACTTTTGTTGCTGGGGTTCTTCTGCTTCTATCTTCTGATGTCAACAGATGTGACTACAAATGGGACCTTTTTGTCAGAAGAGGGATTTTAAAACATAAATCTAGAATCAATCACCTATGCAAGTGCAGGCTTGAATAATTCTTGGTTATTTTGAAGTTTCTTCTTGAAAATACTGCAGAAAAATACAACAATGATATGAGTTTTCTATTGGCCTGCACGTAGATGGTTTACAATGGTAAGTGCATATACACTTAATGAAATGGGAATCTTGCTATGAAGCCTATAATGTGCCTCTGAAATAAGTACAGCAATATTTTAGAAACTTTTGAAGGAGATTATAAAGGACAATAAACAAAGGGATATATTTTACAATGTTATGCAGTCATAGAGATAAGTCTTCTTTACTACTTGGTAGCTCAATGTCATTGTTGTAAGGCTCAAAGAAGAACTGAAGGAACTCTGAAAATTGCATGTTGTATATTTTAACTACTGTCACTCTTTCCTAAGATCCTGTCAGCAAATCTGTTTTCCAAAATTAAACACAACCAGATGAATATTAGTTTAACAATCCTGTCCAGTTGACTTGGAGGTACTAGGATTGTTTGTGCAGTAAACTGAGAAAGAAATGTTTTGATAGCTCTGAACAGTCAAACGGGTATTTAATAAATATCTGATGTCTGTTTAATTCAAGAGTATAAAAAATTAGTTTTTTGCAAGACATATGTGTTTATGCCCCTACGTTAATTTAATTCTTAAGTGGGCTATTCTTTAAAACGAAGGTTTAGAACTCTGATTCTGATCCACTTGCTTCATTGGTATTATTTATAAACTAAAAAAAAAAAAAGTCAATGTGATATAAGACAGGCAACTAACATGAATAAAAAGTGACAACATGTAAAAAATATATTTGAAAGGTTTAAAACATAACAAAATTTTTTTTCTGAAGTCCTTATATTTGAGCACCTTCTCATGAGTTTATTCTTCCATTTCCTCCTGTTTCCTTGCCATACATACTACCACAAGACAAGCAAAGACAAATCAAAATATATATGTGAACGGAAACTAATAACGTTACTTCAATATATCTTCATTCTCACAAAAAAAGAGATATTAGCTTGCAGTAGCCATTAAAGTTAATAGTTTTTAGGGCTTTTGGTATAGCAATAATTATTTTTTGCTACCATTTGGCTTTATTAGTTTATTTTATTATTAGTTTTATTAGATGTGTGCAAGGATACAGATCCCTTCTGCTTTGGGCCTTTTGCATTCAATGTAAGGGAAGAGGTCAAGACAAAATGAAAAAATGTGCTGATCTGAATAACTCTTGCAGCTGGTCATATCTTTTACAAAAAAGCACAGGAGAGATTTCTATATTTAGAGGCTCAGAATAACTTTTTCCTGTCCTTCCTTCAGCAACTTTCTTTTCCTGGGCCTTTATTTTTCTTTTAATTGAAAAACAGCAGACTCCCCTCTATTTGCCATATATGGACCTAAAATATGACATTTTTGTCTGGTTTTTATTTGATTAATAAAATCATGCAGTTGTCCTGATTGTGATATTACTTTGCATTCATACTTGTTTTGCTGAATACACTTGATGAATAAGTTTCAGTTCATCATCTATTGAGAGCTCAGATAACAGTTGAGGACTGGAAAAATAAAACCAGCAGAGGCTCCCAGAGCTGCTTGTGGAGATCTGTTAACATTTGCAATTGTATTAATGGTTTCCTACTTTTCCTGTTATATTGGTGGCTTGTTGGATGTCTCATTCATTAGAACACTCCCTGCTTAACATTTTTTGTTGGTTGTCCACCAAATTACAGTACTAGGAGAACTCAGCCTTGAACAGAAAGGCACAGTTAGTTTTAAAATCAAAAAAGAAGATTAAATGTAATCACAAAGCTTTTCCATTACTGTCAGCAAGTTATAATGCTGGATGTATTATGATTATTGTTAATCGTTTCTCCTAATTTTTTTTATGTTTTCCCTATTTGATATAGTTGGTCTGAAATAGTTTACTATATTTTTTAATTCTGGACAAAAATTGAGCAAAGAACTTGTATTGTTTCATTGTTCCACTTCTGCTTCATTCCCCCGCACATTATTTGATTTTTTTTTTTTTTAATCGCTATTATATCATTACTTCAGAGGAAAATAACTGGAGGATATGTTCTCCTTTTAATCTTCCTTTGCCATGTAATAAGAGGTTGGTTAGAGACTGGGCAAGGAAGAACAAAGAAGACATTGTAACAGCAGGAAAGTCTTATTCAAATTCCTAAATGAACAGAGAGAATTGGGCCAAGATTTTGCTAACATTTTCCATCACTTTTTATTGACCTCAGCTTTGAATCAGAAAACACCACCTGGACACACTGTCTGCAGCATATCCCAAAATAAACATTGCCAGTTACCACATGCTCAGGGGATTACCTTACCTTTGTAAGAGAAAACAAAAGCAATAGCAAGTGCAGAAGAATTTATGTGGTGCTGTAAATCTTCCATTCCCAAAGTCTGGAATCCTCACTATGATGTTACAGCCATGGTTACTGATTATCCATTGTTTTGTAGCTAGGGCAATTGTCAGCCTCCAGCCAGAGTTGCATTGCTTTTGTCTGATTCTTATTTACGTAGACATTTTCTAGACTATTAAATATAGTCATATAGTCTTGTAGCCAAAGTCTACAGCAGGCAGAGGTACACAGCTCCAGAAAAAAGAAGGTAATTTCTTTAGGAGTTCACTAATATTAGGAAGGATATTTAGGATATTAGGAAGAAGATTTTTACAGAAAGGGCGATAAAGTTCTGGAAATGCCTGCCCAGGGAGGTGGTGGAGTCTCCAACCCTGGATGTGCTTGAAGAAATCCTGAATATGGCACTCAGTGCCCTGGTTTAGTTGAGGTGTTAGGGCATGGGCTGGACTCAATGGTCTTTAAGGTCTCTTCCAACCTATTCATTCAGTGACTTCTGTAATATAACATTAAAATTCAATGTGAGATGATTCCTAGTCAATGATTTTCTTACAGGACTTGGCCAACAGAAATAGAATTTTGGGGGCATTCAGAGACCCTTATTCAGAATATATAGTCAAATAAAGGCCAAACCATTCCTAAATTGAGCAGCAAGGAGATACAGAGGTAAATATGCCTGAAAATAAGCAAAATTCTGCTTTATTCTTGGCCAGATCACTCAGATTTCCTCCTTGATTTTTTTAATGGTATCTTAAAAATAGTCTTAGAGAAGTCTATGCAATTAGAAATACACTGAATTAACTGCCAACCTTTTGTATAACAGCCCTCTGATTAGGGAGTCCAAGTTAGAGAGAAAAAATTGGAAGTATGAGTAAAATAGGAAACCTGAGCTTTTCTCCAGATTATATAGGAAGGAAATTACATCTTCTGAGCGAGGTATTATAAAACATGGTTCAAGATGGCCTTTTCTCAGTTTTTCGGGTTATGTAATTTTCATAGCAAAGTCAAGAATACAAAAATACCAGTATTTTAGAGACTTTCAGCACAAGATATATTCAGGAGTATTTACTGGTGTTGGAGTATTGAATTCAGGAGTATTTTCTGATGTTGTTCAGGCACAGCCTGGGGACCAGAAGTCTCATCAAATCACAACAGAGATTCAGTCCAGAACATCTTGATAAACCTTGGAATCGGGCCAACAGAAACTGCAGCAGGTTCAAAAATAAAAGTATAGTGTTCTGCACATATGGAAGAGCAATCCCATAGAATAGTAAATGCTAGGAAGTGACTCTGGGAAGAGACAGACTGAGAAACAACCTTGTGGAAAAGGTCTACTTCACAGTCTTTATGAAGGATAATCTTACTTGTCTCATCTGCTTGCAACGGAGTTTTACATTAAACAAATATTGCTTTAGCTTCTCATCCAGACTGGGCAAGACTCTTTACAGAATATCCTTGTTCTGTTGCCTGTGTTTTAATGCTTTGTACCTCATAGGCATGTCTTTATGCTTAAGTATCTCTTGCCACTAAGTGGAATGCCTCCAGTAAAGGTCAGTGAGAAAAAATCCTCCCAAATCCATATCTTTTTATCTGGGTCTTGGAATCTTCTACTCTGAGCTTGTGAGACAGAGATTTAAATCTGTAAGTGCACAGAGAAAATGCATAGACTCAGTACACTTATGCATCTGCAGGTGAATGCCTCTTGTTTTCTCCCACTGGTTATATTTCATTTGGCATGAGGTAAATTTTATTCAGAGAGCAAGAATGACCCTTTCAGCCTAACAATTTCCATTTGTGATATGAAAAGCTGTGGTTCTTTTTTCTGCTCTCAAAAATCATTCCAGGAAAAAGTGAACATCTTTAGAAGGAGAACCTGAGAGCACACTTAAAAATGTGCTAAGGCAGAGCAAAGACACAGTTCTGGGAGAAAGGGGAGATATAAAATCCATCAGTCAGAAAAAGCACTGCATCTTTACTCTCCTTTACCTTAATTTATTCTTTCCATTCTTGTCTGCTGCATCGGAGAATGACACCACCCACTGCTTCTGGCCCATTTGCAAATATAACCTAAACGTGCAGAAACTTTTTCTGAAATTCAAAAGTGTAGTTGACATTTTTCCAGTCAACTCTAACTGCATTTCACTAACAAATGTCACAGCATGCTGCTTGAACAGCCTTGTTTCATGAAGGAAACAAGCAGAGCCATCATGCTTAGGAACCTCAGGAGCAGGGATGCAAAAGGAAAGCAATTTCTGTGTCTCCGTGAAACCATATGATAAAAACTGCCGACGTCATTGAACACAAAACTCTGAGTGTGCCAACACTGAGATTGATAAGGAACAGGATTCAGCAACCCAGTTAATATCCTAAAGTAACAGAGAAGGGGTTAAAAGGGCTCCAGTACAAGTATCTCTCATTTACCCATACTGGTTATCTCTGGATCAGAGATGATGTCTTGAGAAAGACCATTGGGTTCCTCTGTTATATCTCTCTATATATTTGTGTTCATCTCCTGAGTATGGACTCTGTTTGCAGAGAGTATCAGTCATTAGAGTCTCACAGTACATTATTCTAAATGTTTCTAAAGAAGAAAAACATACTTCTGTTATAATGCTTTACCAATACACCCAGGGATTTCAAAGTAGTATTTTATCAAATCACACACAGTTTTGTTTTCTTAGATAACTCACAGAATGAAGGCTACAGTCTTTTTTTTGTCCTTTTTTTTTATTTTTCTTTTATTTTTCTTAATTTATTTTCTTTATTTATTTTTTCTTTTCCCTTTTTTCCTTTTTCTTTTTCTTCCTTTTTTTTTTATTCTTTTTCTTTTTCTGTGTAATATGTTGCTAGCAATATATTTAACTGACTTTGAAGGAATCTGTAATAGCAAATATTATGCTTTATTATGGTTTCTTCTAACATTTCACCTATGAAAATAAACTGCATAAAATGGAGTTCACATTAAAGATATCAGGGTCAAAGACCACTAGAACAGGCATTGTAGATCCATTACAATACAGTACCCATAGGCAGTGATTATTTATTGGAATATATTATGAGTCATGGCAATTCATAACATTACGGTCGCTGGAAAATTCCATTTTCCACTCTGAGCCAACATTAGGTTTACAGTACATACATTTTGATCAACTGAGACACAAATGCATCCTAGCAGTTACAGGAGAGTTGTTTCCTTTCTTTCCTAAAATTGAGAGATACGTATTATTTCCAGGAAAATAAATAAGGTCATGTGGAATGAAGCATTTACAATTCTTGGCAGGACACTTAAAATGAATAAGTCTGTACATGAAAGCTTGTTTGACTGTCTATTTAGTTTCATTTTAAAGATTTCAGTCTTATCATTCATGATTTATGCACAACATGTACTGCCACTTGCTGGTCTGTTCTATAAATACCTTCATAATTTGAATTAAGATAATCTGTTATCTGTGCTCGGTAGATGTATTACAGTTTTGTACTCACTTAAAGTTTCCCCAAACCATAAAGCCTTTTTTCATTTTAGATTTAGCTAAAAATATTCACCCATTAAAATAGCAATCATCATTAAAATTAGTTCCCTGATTCTACTGATTAATTTTAAAGCAACAAGCAAGGTTTCTGAAAATTTACAATTAAATATATTTTTAGACAAAACCTGACAATTTTCAAGAGTCTAGAGAAGCACTTACCTGGCATAAAATCTGCAGGACACAGTTAGAGGGAAGAGGAAATAATTTAAAATAAATACATATATTAATATAAATATGTCATAAGAATATTGCCAGAGGCAACAGAGCAGTATCGCTAAAATGTTTTAAATTAGTATATTTAAGACCTTTCCAATTCTCTCCAGACAAATATGGATCCTTCTATAAAGGGGGCAGGTTGTTTCTTTATGAATATATAGTTTCTGATTAAACTAATTTAAAACTTTTCATCTTCTATCACCTCTGCAGTTTCAGTGAGACAAACATGAGTAGTTGGTTTAGGAGATGCAAGGTAAGGGTTTATAGTCACATTCTGGTAAATAGGCGTTTTTAGTCACATGAGGAATTTGAATCTTATGTTCACTTTTAGCTGCTGCTAAAGGGAGGGAATAACCTGTTCTCATGTCTGTGAGAGAGAATAAAAAGTGGTGGAGCCAAGGTGCAGTAAGAACTATAGCTTATGTCTATTAGGAAATGCTAAATCACTGGCACAGACTGCTCAGAGAATTTGTGGAAATGCCATCACTGGAGATCTTTAAGATAAGTTAGACAGTAAAAGGTCATAGCTTGATGACTTTATTCAGTCATTCTAAGTATCACATAAATGTTCTGAAAAGCATTTAAGAGCTATGTCCTTTTATTTTTTTTTTACATAAAACCATAAAAGATTCTGTTTATTCAAAATTAATCTTTACAATCGGAAAAAGTTGAGATTTGAGTCTTTATTATTTTTAATTTTTCTATTTTCTTTCATTTGATTACCGAGTCTTAGAGAAAGGCTTGGATGCTACTCTATTTTTTTTTTTTTTTTTTTTTTTTTTTTTTTTGTGGCCCATTTCTCATACGCTGGGGTCCATCAATTGGTAGCTACTGGACTAGAAAACCTCTTGAAACTCTCTGTCATCTTGTTTGCCACAAATAGTTTCTGAAAGATGGTCTTTCTGTTTAAAATTTAAATTATGCTTAAAAGTCAACTGAGTAATACAAATTCTAATTTTAAGTCTGAAAACAAGCCAAAGTCTGTAACTGCCAAATACTGTCATAGTTTAGGAAATATTAACATGGGTGCAACCTTAAACTATGGCACATTCTAAAACTTTTTTAACAGTAGGATGATACTCAAAGAAAGATGTAATGGCATATACTTTTAAATTAAGGACTGCCATTACACTTAGATTATGGGGGCAAGGGGAAGCCCTGCATAGGCCAACAGATATTTTTTTTCTTAATAGGAAAGGAAAAAATATCTCTTTGAGTGGAAATGAAGTGCATTTCCTTCTCTTAAATAACCAATGTGCTAGACAAGATTTTATTCTGCTTATCACCTTTTTTAAATTATTTTATGACTTTATTGCTCATGAACATTGAACATCTTACAGTAAACCCCAGATTTCAAGCAGCAGAACAAGTGAAAAAAAAAAAAAAAAGCAAGCTGCAAACTGCAAGTTCCACTAGAAGCATAATGGGGCCCATGAACGAGCATTTGTTGTCAAGTCCGTGAGTCAAGGAATTAAATATTGTTCAGCTGACAGTACCTGCAGATGCAGTCATAAAATATTGGTGATGGAATTAAATTGCAAATAGTAGCAGTCTACAGGCTGTCACAGGTGACCACTGGACACTCTTGAAATGCCATCCTTGAGCCTTTTAAATAAAGAGTGGTGGTAGATTTTTTAAAGGGTGTGGGAAAGGGAAGGACAAACTTGTAACAGACTGTTTTGATGTGTCAGGGCAAGACAGAAATAATTAACTGGGACCTACCTGTCTCTTATGTACAAGGAGTGCATTGTGCAGAGCTCACAGCTCTCTCTTTGTCCTTCTGAGCACTGCAGGGATAAACAGGAGTGACTTAAGCTCTAAGAAACAGCTCCAAAGGCTCCTGAAGCCAAGAGGCTCATGATCAGCTCCTTGATTTGGCTCAGATTCCCTCTGTGCACTGTACCCACTCAGTATAAAACCTGTCCTGAAGCTTCAGAATAAGCAAAACACCTGATTGCTACCTGCCTCAGCTCTCTCTGCACACTATATAACGAAATTTGGCTTCCTTTTTGTTCAATTTTTGCAATAAGGACTGGTATACAATAAACATATAAGAGTTTGTGGCCTCATTCCCTCACTATCCAGCATACAAAGCAAGTCCTGCTCCTTCCTCACTCTGTTGCTCCCCTACAAAGTTCCCCCGATCCACATCCTCATATTTAACAGATAAAGCACATCAATACAGCTGAAACATTGTTTTGCTCATCAATCAACAAGATAGAAGGGCCTCAAGGACTGTATTGCTGCTTCAGTTTATGGAAAAGAAAACAAAATTCCCACTTCCTCTTTAAGAGAAAGAGCTCTGGTCTGCTCACAGCCAAAGGCTGCATTACTCTCTTCTCTATGGCCATGCATGCTGAGGGCTCATAATTAATATGGTTTAAGCAGACTGTGAATTGATAAATTAATCCAAATATCATCCAGTAAAGACTCACTTCTGACTGGGAATAGTTAGTACATTCTCCTGACCATTTGAATAAGAGAAAAGTCCGCATCCATTCCATCAGGCTTCAGCCACATGAGAGTGACGTTACTGGTTTAAGCAGCCGCCTGTGTTCTCACTGCTGCTGAAAGAAAAGGAATATGTTATATAATACCCATTTTGGCAGTAGATACATCACTTTCTGGAGATGTCAACTTCTCTCCAAAGACAATACGGGCTCCTGGAAGACAAGGCTGGAAAAGGGCCCGTCCTTTTAGATGGTGCAAGTTAAGTCAAATGAATTCTGCCAACAGGCTGCTGCTGCTATAAATCACAGCTTGCTCGTGCCCAGTCCCACACCGACACAGCTCCCTCAAAGCAGCTGGAAGAAGTGACAGCTGCCTGGCAAGATACTAGACTTAAACACAAGCAGATAAGAAGTGAGATGGAGAGATTTTGGACTTGGAAGAAAGAGGAAAATATGAATCATCCATTTTATACAGTATATTATACCTTTTATGATTCAAAGCAACATTGGTGTGACACCCCCCACAGAGGGTAAATTTCAAATAGGTTCTCTCAAGATGCTTTTCAGCCATGTAGCAAAAGTGTTCTAGTAGTCATCTGAAATGCTATACTGCCTCTCTATTTTACTTCTTAAAAAATTCAAGTAAAGCAGAAAATAGTTGATAAACAGAAACTTTCTCATGAGATTTTGGTTGCTTCTAAGCATCAAAAATAAGGAAAACTTGTTATCTCAGTAAAATTTTATGGTTACCTGCTTTAAATCTTGGGGGGAAAAAAGATAAAGAGGTAGCATGGGATGTGAGGGGAAGAAGCTTCTGAACTGATTAAGGATGTAGATTTAGGTGGAATATTTTTGGATTTTTGACAGGTTTTATGTGTGCTTTTTATGGTTTTGTTCACCATTCATAATTCCAATTTTCTAACCATAAATCTTCTAAAATACCTCATAAATGAACAGACACATTTTCTGTTTCTGTGTATCATGAGTGACCATTATAATCTATTTGCTTCATAAGGAAAGTTTGGCAGTTCAAATCCTTTTAAAACAAAGGGACAGCAGACCAGACTCAGGCAAATTCTCAAATGCCAATAATGGCTAAAAGCAAAATTATTGGCAATGAAAAAGAGCTAATGAAGGGGTTTGTGATGGAAATGTAAATAACCTTTTTGTTCTCTCTTGCTTTCTGTTGCTCAGTATTTTGTGAATAGAATTAACTAGGAATATTTGAAAATCCTAGGAGAGAGGCTGTTTATTGATCACAGTTAGTTCTGCCTGCCATGCTTGTAGTGCTCTGAAATTCATGTTTTAATTTCCTTGAACTGAGATGATTGGACTGTTTAATGATTAATTGAGTGTTATTATTAATTTGGAAAACATTAATTAAAATTTAAAGGAATTAGTAATAGGATATTGATGGCAATTGGTATAATAAATGGTTTCAATACATACTGATAACTGATTAAATCCCACAAAAATTGCATATATAAGGAGATAGAGATAAAACTAAATAGGAAACTGTCAACAATAGCTAGTCAAACCTGTGTTACTGTTTTAGATCTACCTTGAGATCACATTAACAAAATTTAGTTATATGAACTCTTTATGTAATATTTTGTAGCACATTTGTTTGTATTTAAAATTAAATACCTGTAGAAATTGATTCCTCTCCAGGAGTTTCGGCTCACATAATCCTAGGATGATATTTCACTCCTTTCCTCCTTTTATTATGCACAAGAGGAGGAATCTTGGTTCAGAAACTTTTTTTTTTTAGGTACCAGGAAGATGACAATCCAACTGGTGGACATCCTGTTACTCAAAAGCCATGTCTGCATAAATTTCACACTCACTGCAGAAAAGGGAAAGGTGAGAGACCTCTTCAAATCTGGCAATGCAACAAAGCTTCTGGGATGTCAACCTAAAGTGCTGGCAACACACAGATTATCAAACTAATTTTGAGTTCTAGGAGAACTTCCAGACTGACAGATGTAACCTTAGCTACAAATCAGTCACTGTGGTGAGTAAACTAAAAATACAGAGTAACTAGAAACAAGATCTTGTCTTTTGGAAACTGTGATTTGTCAGAATTTATTTTAATTTCTCTCTAGCATTATAAAAACACTAAAAAAATCAACCAAATATAGAAAACTGTGAAATTAAAACTTAGGCTCTTCCTGAATTTCAATATGATTTTGGACCTGCTTATCAGGAAGTAAACTGCAAGTATTTTAGCAGATTAGAAATATCATTTTAGATCCAGAATAAAAACCAAAACTGATCAAACAACAACAAACCCTTACATTTTTTTTAAATGGTATGTTGAGAGATGTGTAATCCTGGGAGTTTTTTGTTTGTTCTTTTGTTGTTGCTGTTGTTATTTTTGTGCTTGGGTTTCTTATGTGTGTGCAATTGCCATTTTTAGTAGTCAAGAAGGGAAAATTCTTAAACACAATAGTGATTTACTGTCATTATTGTAAAGGTTTTTCTTGACAATTAACATTAAAAAGGTACCTTGGAGTTGGCAAAGAAAGATGTTCCTCCAGAATATGTGAAACTGGGCCTAGTGTGCTAATTTCCCTTTCTTTCCGAGTCAGAGATCCAGAATGTCCTCTCCTCTGCTGCATATTGTTCTACACATTTCTCCTAAGGAAGCTAACAGTAGTTTTATCCATCTACCCACTGTTAGCATAACACTTATATTTTGCTAACAGTTTATTGATTTTTCTTATTGTCAGTAAAATAAAATTGTAACATAGCAACAAATACTATTGTATAGAGACCTACATAAAAATAGATAAAATATTAAATAACTTTTTCTTAACAATGTCATATGCATTTAAATGCTGTAACCCATGAACCTTTATTCGCATCTGCATTCCTTAGAAGACAGTTAACGTTTTTCACCCCTTTCCAACAGAAGTAGAAAGAAAACCGTACCTATTCTTTAAAGCATTTACATATCTGCTTCCTTTTAAGCTTTGGTTTAGCATATTGGGGTATTCAAAGGGGCAGAATGGTACTTAGGGTGATTTTAAGAAACATAAGAGAACTGTCTCTCAGGAAGATATTAATGAGCATCAATTTCAATTTTTAGCTGTGTAAATATGTCAGAAGATCCTCTGCATACTGTAAAATACTTTGATGTTCTTATATATTTCCAGATTCACACTTCTGTGAGCAGTCAACTGTATCAAGATCTGTGTCTCCGATTGCAAAGTCTGGGTGAGACCAATAACTCCAAGGCATGTGAATAACCCAGACTCACATGAACCATTCTGTTGAAAGCAACAAAAATGAAACAAATGCCCTAAGGCAAAAAACCAAGAATAAAGTCCTCCTGCCATCAGAAGCATTCTGGGAAAACATATTTTCTTACCAATGTCTTTATAGCACTAAAATTTGTCTATCAGTTTAAAACAAATTTTACTTCTGTTTTGCTGTATCCCTTTAGTAGATGACTGCCCAAAGCACTTGTGCCTGATCAATACCTGAATTTCTCCAAAAACATTGCTTTTTTTTCAAGCAGCATTCTTCAGCTCTGAACAGTAAATCATTTCCCCTCATTTTTCCATCAACTTAAAACATTTTTATCACAAATTTTATTTCTGCTAAAAATGAATGAGTGATTTATTTCAGTTTGCTGTTATCCTTGAAGTCTGGTGATAGCTGCACTGCTCTTAGTGCCAGTGGTCTTTCATAAAATTAGTAGCTGGTAATCCTCTTATGCTTTGCTATTTACATGTGCCAAGTGCTGCACTCTGGAGCACACCAGGCTTCCATTGCAGTGAAAATCTCTCATAAGTTATTCCATCAGTTTTATTTTCTGAGAAAGTTATTCAACTTTGTCCCATTCATTGCAAAGTTTGTAGTGGACAGATTATGTAAAAAGTACATGCTGAATAGACACCCTGCAGGAAAAAAAATGTTTTCTTGAGAATAATATATAAAAAAGAAAAAAAAAAACAACCAAACAAAACCATGCAGTAAGAAACAATATTTAAAGAAGGTCTTATTTCTAAGTAGTGAAGAGATTTGCTGTTTTATCTTTTGGAATTCAGAAATCAGCTTCCACTCTTTCCATTATTTCTCATAACAATTTTCTGTCTCTGTGAAGTTTTTCAATGAGAGAGCTGTCTATAATTGATCACTCTTCGTAACAGCAACATGAAATGCCTACAGAATTTTTTACTTCAGGGCTATTAGTCTACTATGGAGAAATCCCTTCTCACATTCCAAAATGCATATGCTGGCAAACAAAACTTTGCTGTTGGATCAGAAAAGCTGTGCAGATATCAGATTACCATATGGGGAAAATGAGAAGATGAACTGTTAGCATGGGAGAAATTCTGCTAATGCTCATCTTAGTTCTGTGAGCTTACTTGACAATAGTATAGGCATATCCAGAAGAACCTTCAGGCAAATCCCCACTGGTGGACAAGTAAGGAATTCTACCAGCTGAGCAAACTGTAGGTAAGTGATGTACAGCCTGTCTGAGGCATGTGCACATGAGCAGCCATGTAACCCAGAAGGGATTTTCTCACCTGATGCCCTCGCTGAATCTCTGCTAAAGTTGCCCCTTTCCTTGGATTTGCCATTTATGCTGCCTTGGAAACAGAAAAGAAGCTGTAAAGTGCAATACCAACTTTGTCCTTTGCTGTTGTTTCTGCCTTTACATCCATCTGGTTCTCAGAAACAACCTAATACTCTCACATTCCTGGAAGTGAACGGATCCATCTGTTTGATAAGAGGGTGAGTCAGCATGAGAGCTCAGTATCTGCATGAAGGACCCTTAGAAATTGATATGAAAAAAAACAGATCATGTTTGCAAATTACATTACATTTCAATATTATAACAGAGAAAAATGTCTTCATTTCTTTCAAACATTAATCTAATACATTTTTATGCTGATAATTTTGGTTTTACTTTGCACTTCTGAAATGAATTCTGCCCCCAGATATCATTTGATGTATATGACATTTTCCTTTAAATCTCATATGGATGTACCTCAGAGATACTGATTTTTTACATTGAATCAGTTTAAGCATTTAAAAAGTTTCACTGAACCCTGGAAAATATATGTTTTTCCTTTGCATGGGATGTAGTTTGCTAGCATCAGCAAATACTAGTTCGCCTCCATAAGAGAAAAAGCATCAGTGTTAAAATCTGACAGGGAGAATCATCAAGAAAAGGGACACAACTTTCACGATCACTAAAGTTCATCAGTTCTAGAAGATTCTAAGTCAGCTCTAAGACAACTTCATCGGATAAAGGCACAGAGGGAGCTTTGATGCTCTTTCTGGAAGGTGAGTACCACCTGTGATTTTACAGCAGCAGATATCTCAGCTGTATCCACTTTACTTCACAGTGGAGAGAAATTACATCACTCTTGTCTGAGACCAAAAAGACCTGAAATATGCAATTCTGTGTAAACCATGCAGTTGGTTATTTTGTATCATTAGTATCTGGCTGGATTTCCTTCTCAGCTCTTTATCTACTTATTTCCACTATTTATGTTCTGCTGTTCTCTGTCCACATCTGACAAAATAAGTTAATTTTGGCTAGTGAATGCAGAGATAGGTGCCAAACCATGAATCTTCTATTAAATGGTATGCCAGCATGACTGGTTCCTGTTGGGGTCTCTATGTGAATTTGAATTTCCAAAGCTTGTCCACGATTGCCTTCCTACCATGCAGTCTCTTAGCTGAATTAATCTACTCTAGTTCAGCTTTCAAGCACTCTTGATAGAAAGGCATTTATCTGTGAGTGGGATATCTCCTAATTGCTCAGCTCCACACAACTTTCTAAATAGACTTTTCTTTATCCCTTTAAGAAACAGTGGTCTAAATTAAAGGTTTACTTCACTGATGGTCTGATCCAATGCAGGGAAATTGCCAAGTTCATTTAGATCTGTTGTCAAACAATTAGTCTTTAAATAATTTACCTCAAGACAGAAAAAGCCACTTCCAGAAACAGGACTATTTTTCTTGAAGGCATTTTCTCCCTGCGTAATGGTTGCTGCAACTCTTCACTCCTCTCCTCTTGACACGTGTCCCCACATACAACACATTTCTTTGAAGCACTGGATAGAACAGAAATTGGCAAGAACAAGCATGGCTGGAATAGACTGGTCAAACCAGGAGAAAGCACTAGGAAGCAGCAAAGCGTCTAAACCATTTTTCCTTTTATCCCCATTAGAGAGCTGACACTGTTTATATGCTCTAGCCAGATACAGTAAAACTCATTTGGTTATTTTTATCATGGGAAATGTCTATTTAGTGCCAATTTAATGCCATTTAGGGTGGTATTTAATATTCTACTCAACCTGACAGTGTTGTAATGTAATTCCAAAGTAACTGTACTTATAGACTGGACAGTTAAGGAGATAGCAAACCAGTTTCAATTGCTGGGTCTACACATAATCTCTGGTAAACAGCAAGATGAAAACACTTTCTTTGTACAGTATCCCATGGAAGACAAAACTGCAATGTTTACAGGGAGGATCCAGGAGTCTGGATGAAAAAACTGCATAGGAAGTGCTGCACACCACAGTGTTAAGCTTTGGATGTCAAACTGTGACCATAAGAAACCATTCCTAGAAACAAATTAGCCCTTCTACCTACAAGCTTACACAAAATTAATCAGAGCTACATTTGTTGTACTTTCAAACACTTACTTTTTCAGACACAGCATGTTTCTTTTTCAAGTTTTCAGATGCACAACCTGGTCCTTTGTATGCTGCTGTCGTGGTGTGATTTGCTCCAGGTTTGTGCCTCAAGCTCCATTTCTCTGTCCATGGGTGCATGGCCTCACTACAGATTTCAAAGCTACACTTATTTTTTTTTTTTTCTCTCTCAAATATGAATAACATCACCTTGGAATGCCAAGGTTTAGTTTTCACTCATTCAAATAGTTTTCTATTCATGATTATTTTGTGTGTTTGCTGGGGTTTTTTTGGTTCCTTCCTTCTTTTTTTTTTTTTTTTTTTTTTTTTTTATTTCCTGGAGGCAAATAGATGAAAATTGCAATCATTGCACGTATATATTTGTATATATTTCTATATGTGTGTACATGTATGTATATATGTACAGGTATCTATATATTTATGAGCCAGCAGGCAGTGGGAGATTAGAGATTGTGCTTTGTGACTGTGGAACTGACACTTTTATGATTAATAAATCTTGGGACACATTGTATTCTGGGAAAGAGAGAAAAAGAAGACTCGTGTTAACACCTTGATAATGGACTGCTTACAGGTGGAAAACAACCAGGACTTTTAAAATTAAAGGATTGGAGTATTTAGGGTTTTTTGTTTTCCTACGATGTGTTTCCAAGAGCTTGAAAAGTCTGGGTAAACACCATCCACACACAAATTCCTGTGATATTTGACTCATGCAGCCAGGACTCTGTTCCAGTCCAGTCCAATGCAGTCACTGTTTTGCCTGATAATTCCTGTACAAGCCATGTGCCTGGTACACTAATGGGGAAACTGTCCAAACTGGGAATAGATAACTGCCAGTCAAATGCAGATAATTAATGTCACAGAGAATGAAGCAGAGATTAACAAAATCAGTTGGCTGGATCCTGTCCTAGTGTTTACTAATGACAAAGGCTTTGCTGCATCTTGGACATTTTATTTCATTTTATTTTTTCCCAGAAAAATCTCATTCTCCAGGTTGTTTTTACCACCTTCTAAGATGGGCTGATACAATAACTTCATACAGATTAGAGCTGTGTGATCCTCTGTCTTCCTGATTTGTTTGGACAGATCCTTCAACATTTATGTCATCAGTATGGATTTTCATGTTGTGGTTTAGGATGGCTTCTTTTCTACCAGTGTTTCTTCTTTAAATGTGTGACAGGATGCCAGAAAGCTATATGTGCTCTGAGATAGAGAATAAAACATGTGCATTATTTATTTATTGATTGTAATTTTTAAAATTTTATTTTGATATTTAACACTCTCTTCCTTCCAGACATGGGCTCCTGTGCAGTTCAAGAAAATGCTGACGGTCAGAAAGGGTACTTAAGCATGTGTTTAACATTAGCACATCTTTAATTCCTTTGGGCATTCAAAATTCAATGTCTGTTTAAATATCTTCCTGCTCGGGACATTAAATTTCTCTTTTTATTTTGATTTCTGCAGCCAACCTTTGCCTGTACCCAAGGCATCCTTTGTCCTTATTTCCATACTACTCTTCAAATATTAGCATTTCTAGATTTACCCTGAGAGACATAAGCATATGCAGAAATGTTTATGAGAAATATATATGTGCATATAAGAAACTAAGTAGGACAATTTTTATATTTCAGTGAATAGCATATATGACAACATGTTAAAGTTCTTTGTTTTAATATGTTGATTTACTTTTCTTATGAGATGAAAAAGATTTTTAACCTCATCCAAAAAATGCCTTTCTCATGCTCTCATTTCTCAGAAGAAAATGACCCTGTGCAATTTGATACAATTTTTGCAAGATCACAGTAGTTACAGAAAGTGTTCCGTTTTGAATACTCAAAGGTTAGGATACATCCTGGAGTCACTGATAAAAGCCTCAGGAAAACCTTTGTTCAGATTATTTAACCAGAAAATCTATTTTTAAATAGACGTGCGTAGTTTAAAAACACTATGACTGAAATCTCTTTCTAAGACAGACAAATGCCTTGAGTGGGAGTCACTTGACCCCTGAAAGACCTAAACTGTAGATGTCTAAAAATAGGTGAAATAAATTAATTTTTTTAGTCTACTGAGACAGATTTTAAGTACACCAAATGTTAATAATTTCAACATAAACTGGCTAATAAAAGGAGATGTAACCCAGCCTGGATGTACTCAGGCTCTAAAAAGTATTACAGATACAAAAAAATTAATTTCTGTGCCTTTTTTTTTTAATTTATTATTTTTGCATAATTGTGCTTTCCTATTCTGTTCACTCAGATATTACTTCAGTTTTGGGGTTCTGTTTACATGGCTTCCCCCTTGTCTATCTGCAGTAGTCATGTGGCTCCCTCTTTATTCAGTAGGACTGAGAGGTCTGGGGGTTCTTGTCTCTCTCTGCTACACATTGAGGATACCACAATGTCTAACAGAAAAGATGCTCAACTTCTACCCTTAGTGCCAAATAATATAGACTTAAGTAAATAATTAACTACTATGAAGAATATCACAGGTAGTAAACCCAAGTTTTTTAGCAGTTTTGGTATCTTTAGGTTTTTGCTTTCACTGCCTCAGTGTGAATTTGACCTTCCCTAACTATTTTTAAAGATCCCATAGGTTACACCAAACATTATGTGAGCATAGTCTCTTCCCTGACAGATGCTCTGGTGTGATTTAGAAATATTTCTCTGGTACACCTGGGTGTCTGGTGAATCTGAAATTGTGCACACTGCAAAACTAATGGCAGCAGTTTCGCTTCCTCTCACTCTCTGCTGGATGGCAGCCCAGGAGCAAACAGCAACATGTGCCAGCTTTCAGGAACATGTTCACGAGTTCAGAAAATTCTCATACACCTGTCCATTGTTATTACAATTCACAATACGCACTTCTTCTTCCAGCTGTCCTCCACCATGCTGGCATGTGTTGCTCTGCACAGCAGATCTCTGTTTTATTTTCAGTTACTGCAGTTGAAAGCACAACAGCAAAAGATTTATTTCACTGTTGTATGTCCTTATGGTTTACTCTGCTCTCTAAGAAACAAGGCACATTGCAATTGCCATTACTTGCCCACTGTACTCAGGGAGAGAAAAGAAGTGGATAATTCAGAAACATCTACTGAGTGTGTCCTTGAGTTGACTGTGCTTGTCAGTAATTGTCAGTAGAGTACTTCTTATTTTGAAGAAAGAAATGAGGAAAGTGGGTTTTAATTCCATACATGTTTTCAATGGTCACAAAGGCAATTCCTTTGGTATTCAGTCCCAGACAAACTTACACAATTCAGTAGAAGAATGGGACCAGGGAAATATTAATATTAACTGACTCTTTAGAGGTTGAGTCCTTCCGACTTTAAACAAGAACATCTAATTTAGGAATCTGTGTATTTTCACTGACTGTACAATGGAACTAAGTTCCTATTTGTGGTACTTAGGTGCTTAAAAATAGGTATCTGCGCCCCACTAAATGATGCAATTGACCTCCTTGCAGTAACAGCAGATCTCCAGCAATCTACCCCTCAGCTCTTAAGCTGCTGCTCTACCTGCACTTATACTCCCCTGAAATTCCATGGGAGGTATATGTAGGAAGATAAACAGTGAATTCTGGTTCACATTAAAAAAAAATCACTGCAATCCAGAGGAAGCATCTAGCCTATCTTGGATTTGTCATTGATATGCTGAAGAAAATTATTTCAAGGTTTATGGATTAAAATTGGTGATAGTTCATTATTATTTTATTTGGATTTCTTTTCTTACCTGCTATTATGATGCTCTACCTGAACACCTGTATATCTTAATCCTGTAAATTTATTTTAGCAGAGTTTAGAAAGTCAGCCTTGCTGCCTAGAGTAGATAGGAGAAACTAAAAGGAAGTGTAATTTGGAAGAAGAAGGTTGGACACAAGAGTTATTATCCTTTCAGTTTAAAACCTTTGAAATTATTCACATATGGGGAAAGCATGGAGGTGAATTCTGCAAATCAAGCATTACCAGATAACCAGATGAACCTGGGATTTCAGCTTTGCCTTTCTACTGGGCACAAAAGCTTAAAATCCAGTGAAAGATGGCTAAGAAAGCCTGTCCTGCCTCTGTGTCACAGGAATTAGGGGAGCAGGCGAACATGCTGGATCTTTCTCCCAAAGAAGCATTGCCTCAGTACTGTGCAGCTGACTGGATTCGTAGGTTTGCATAGTGAGGAGACTTTATAACACTTCACCTGTGAGCTCTGTGTGCTATTTGTATAGCACAGAGAGCAACATTTCCCTCGGGAGAGCTCCCATCCCTCCAGGGGCTCTGCAGGGACAGAGGTTTCAGTGACAACACCCAGGGTAAAGGCTGAGCAGGAGGGCAGTGCCTGAGCAAAGGCCCTGTTCCATTCTCCACGTCACTGCATGCTCCAGGCACAACATCCCACTAGATTACATCCATATTGTAGAAACAGGGGTAACACTTTTGTAAGTAAAGACCATGGTGGAATATTTCTTTCCTCCACGGAGGGGTGATACTCAATACATTTTTCATCACTGAGGAAACTCGGTGTTTCTTTATGGTTTGATTCTTGTCTACCTTGATCTTCCAAACACCAAAACGTGGCTCTGCCACTTGGAAATTCATACTAGGAGAGAGGTAAGAGCAAGTGACTTTAAAATGATCCAGAGGTGGAAGGCTAACTCTTATTTTTACCTTATTAGTTTTCGCTTGATTAAATGAAAAACAGGCGCTCTCAAATCAACTTAGAAGAGTGTTTTGTCCATAACTTACATAGGCATGGATGCCTTCTCATAGTCCAGGCTTCTTTAATGTTGACACCTGGAAAAAAGAGTCACTCTTAAACTTCTTGTTGCCTGTCATTCAATGTCATATATTCTTTATTACATTAACATATCAAAATTAAGTAGTCTTTTTTAGCTGTCTCTGATCTATGGAACTCCTTCTTCCTAACTGCTTCATGAGTGACATGATGCTATATTTTTTAAAAAGCTATTTTAATTTGGTAACAGCTCCAACATAGGTCAAAATACAGCTGCTAATGACATAAACATTTAATGGTATAAGTGTTTTCTATTTCTATGCATAATGTAAGTGGGCTGTGCAATTTAACACTGATTAACTGCTAGTGAGCCATTTCCAAGAAGAAAAGTAAGAAAGATCTTCTAGTCATTTAAACCCTAGTTAGAACACAAGTGAGGAAACTCTGTTGGACCCTTTGTATCAGAAAGCTCTTTAGTAAAGTGAAGGGGGATGGCTGCCCTAATAGAATTTGAAATAGCCATAAATTTCTTAATGCATATTTTTATGTCCTCTGAGGCTGATACAGCAAAGGGAGACTGATGGTATCTTAGCAATGCTTTCAAAAGGTATTTCCCCTGCAAAAGGAATGTGTTTCGAGTACATGTGCTGTTGCTTTGGGAGAACTATATTTGATTCTCCTGTGTAGAATAAAATATAATGCTTCAAAATGCTAAGCCACAAAAATTGCTTTCTTTTTTTTCTTTTTTTGAGGAGAAAATAGCTGAGATTTTAGCTGCTTTTTAATTAGCATATTGGACAAAAAAGAAAAAAAAAGAAAAAGAAAAACCCATTGTAGGAAATCAGATCATTTTATTTGATAGAAAATATTTTCTCTCTGGTTTAAATATTTTACCCAAAAGTTTAATGGACGTTAATCAAACAGAGAGTAAGAGAAGGGGAATGGAGAAAACAAGCCCTCATAAACCCTCACTAAAATCAAACACAGTTCAGTTTTCATCAAAGAAAAATAAATTCAGATTATTTTTTTCCTTCCTTTCCTTGGTTTGATCAGAAAGCCAGAAGAATTAAATTGCTATAACTCACATCAAACCAAGACAACATTTTCTGATTTCCAGCTTGGCCAGTGTCAGAAGCTGCTGATCACTTATAGTGCATAGCAATTATTCCACACCTCTGTAGTACACTGGCATCCAGGATTTCTCTCGTGCTCACTCATGTGCCCCATCAGCAGAGTGTTGGGATGGGCTCCCAGCTGCCTCAGCAGCAAGATGGGCAGTGTGGAGTTTATGATAAGAGACAATTCTGAGCAGCAGGTTACCATTCATGGTGGTTTTGCAGATTTTTCAAATTCCTCAGCTGGAGGTAGGGTTTGTCTTCCCCCCCTGCCACAAACCAGCAGCACCTCCTGGGAAGAGCACAGGATCTGTGCCAGGAGAGAGCAGAGCAGCTGCCTGAACTGCCTCTCTCTCCTGACATCTGTCTGCATTCAACCTGGATCCTGTCCTCTTTTCCTGAAACAGTTTACTTGGCTGTGGAGACAAGCCATCTGTGGACAAATTTTAGGCCATATTTACCTGAGAAAATCTGACTTCTGCTCTGTGCACCCCCAAGCCAAGAGGATGCAATGCCCTAATTCAATACCCAAGAAGAAGGTCTTATCCTTCAATTCACAAAGCATCAAACCAGGGAGTAGCTATTTTCCTACACTTCAAAGAAAAGCTAGTACAATATCTGTAGCTTTTTAAAGCAGTGCTTTATGTCGTGAGTCCTTCTGAAAACAGCCAAATATTACGCATTACCCCTTTTGCATCCCTTTCCCACATTCTCTACCTGTAATATATATTTAATATTTATGATGAAGAAGTCCAGAGCTTGAGAAAGAGAGAAAGAATAAAAGAAAAATAGATGTAGTGGAGCTCAGTGTTAAACATCTGATACAATCCTGCAAAGTACCTCAATCCTGGTCGGTGAGATTTCTATCATTTCAATTCTGGTACCCCTTTGAAGTGAGACTGATAACTGCATCAAATTCCATGGCACTTCCTTGAGTTTTGTAAATATGTACCAGGGCAAGGTGACCAAATTCATTCCCAGGGGTGACCTAGGACAAGATGAAAACAGCCAGATATTTAAGTGTGGAAGGATTGTGCATTAATCCTCCCCAGCTCTTAGCTGCCCCTTCAAATAACTGCTATTTGATACAATAAAGGTTTAAAGATCCCAATAAGCAGCATTACAAATGGAGACTGGAAGAAAGGCTATCTGGATTCAAATAGATAAAATGTTCCGTTACAAATTACAATACACATCTACTGCAATAATTTGTGTCAATCAAATGGTCCTAAAGAAAACAGTCAATATCAAATAAGATTCTGCAGTCAATGGGACATAGTAATTTCTGTTGTTGATCCACTGAGGTTAATAGAGTTGAAAGGGGAATAAATAAATAACATATAATAGGGAAACAGTATGCCGTCTGGAAAATAAATGGAGGAAATAGAGGGAAAACGCTAATCTAGCACATCCAGGGTTTCAATTTCTCCTCTGCTATCTACACTATCTAATGAGCAGCTGCATGAAGTTATCACTGGTTTTCAGGAAAACAGAATCCTATTTCAGGGCAGCCCACAGGTCTGAGCATTACTACAGCTCTAAAAGTCTCTCTTCCAGCTCATTAATTTCCCTTGATCTTACTGTCCATTCCTGACTTAATAGATTCCTCTTTTCTTCTGTAAAAGGAATGGTGACCCAGGGAAACATTTCTCTTTAATGCACCCTGTGGCTTAGTTTTTTCAGACATTTCCTGGTCTCCCAAGGAAAATATTTCCCATAGACCTTTTACTCATACTACAATAATATTCCCTTATGAGCTCTGAATCACCAGCCTTTAAGCATACATTTTCTGATCTCTTTGTTCTGCTTTCTCATAGTCTGATGAAGAGAATGTAATTCCCAAGATTGCCTTCTTTTATTTTTGGTAAAGTTTTTCTATAGATTCACCTGTAATTTGGTAGGTTTCCTTATATTTTATTTTCTGACACCCTACCTTTTACAATTATCTCCCTTTTACATTTATCTCCCAGTGTGCTCTGACATTGTTTTTAAAATAATAACAGATCTAATAGTCCATACACACATATACAATTCAGAATTTATATCTCTAGATACTCCAAAGTTTGATGTCTGTTTTATTATTCTCAATTTCTGTATAATTATTGTTATGTAGTTATGTATCTCTAAATATGCATGCATGCCCAAATAAAATAGGGATAAGAAAAAGGTATAAAAAAATGTTACTAAGGTCTTCTGGTTTGGAGATTACACAAAGTAGAATATGTAAAGTATCATATTTAACGAGAATCATACCAAGATTTCTTACAAAATTTAATAAAGAATGGAAAGCAAGTGATTTTGGATAAATTATCAAGGAAATTTCAGCTGTGGATGAATTCTGCAAAAAGGTTCAGCCTCTAGATGTGAAATTCCAGAAATGACTTTTGATTTCAGAGGTATTCAGTTGTAACAAAATATTTCTAAAGCCTGAGAGTAAAGGGAGATGTGACAGATATACTGCAAATCTGACACTGTGAAGGCTCCTCACCCCAGATAACTGCAGAGGTGGAGCATGCAGCATCTCCAGCTCAGCTGCTCCTCTGGGGTTGTAAGCAATTGAGAGGAATAAGCATTTCTCTTTTAGGGACCAATCCATCTGACCTGGCGTAACTGCTTGTCTTATGGCAAGATCAATTTAGCCTTAATTCTTATTGACTATATTTTCTAGATCTCTGTTGGCTTAAAGAAATCCATGTTGACTGACTCAAATTTAATAAAATGAATCCCAACATTGAATTATTATCTCAGCCTGTATTATATGTAGAAGAATTATTTTGTAGGAAAAACTGAAATTAAAGGTAGCGTGGCCTGACTAGGGAATGCAGGAAAAAAGTCTGATGATTCATTAGGTGGTTTTCTCATCTGAATCAGCCTTGACTACATGGTTAGGGAATGTGATGAGGATAACATTATTTTCAGTTTAATTTTAATCATAGATTCTGAGCACATCTTTAAAAAATCATGGGACAGCATGCATGTAGATGTAGTGATTTTAGCAGAAATTCTCTGATGAAGCTTTGTCAGAGATTAGATTTCAAATAACAAAATCATTTTTCTCCCTGTTATATTTTATGGATATGACATGGCATTCATCTCCTGTCCTAAACTATGATACTGTTTTTTCTCTGTGCAAAAATCCAACAAGCTTTCAGAAAGGAAAGCTTTGTGTATTCTTAGGTGCTAAACTTTCCTTATCTAATTTGGGATTTTAGGAAATTTCACCTCTGATGCTGAAATCTATAGGTAATTTTCATCTGATGTGAAAAAAACCCCAAAAACCTGGTAAACAGCTGTCCCACCTCTTCATACCCACCCTAATGAAAATTTGGGTCTGCAACTTGAGAAGCAATATTTTTTTTTACAAAGCAGTTTAGTATATTCAAATATTATATACCTAATCATGAGAGACTCCAGTTTAAAACCAAGCTGAATTTTACAATCAAGCCCTCTGAGAGGTTTGAATTATATCTGTATTCTATGGGCATACAAGCTTTCCCTGCTTCAAAATAAGTCACATTACATTATGAACATTTGCATTATAGAGACAACAACTGGCAGACACCCCTTCAACCAACAGTTATAAATCAATCCTTCATTGGATTTTCCTGCTGAAGCTAATTCTATTGAGGAGTCTTGCCAATCTGTACTCTGAAACAGCAGCCAAGGCGGCACAGAAGCCAAGGCAGCACAGCATCCATTTCTGCATTATTTGCCTTTTTTACTCCAATTCTGATCTTTTTTCTCCCCCAGGACTTTTCTTTTGCAGAAGAAGAGGGGGAAGTAAAAGTTTTGAGAAGCTGTAATTCTGAGGTGTCTCTGGTTGCAATTTGGCTTTTCTGTACAACCCACACCCATTCATGCTGATGTTTCACAGAAGAGCTGCACAGGGCCGGTTTCACAGTGGCCATAGGACAGTGTGTGGTACCATGAGGATGCACCACCAGCCTTCTGAAACTGCACCTGGGGTACATTTCTTCCCATGGTGATTAAAGACCTGCTTATTTCCCAGCTATACAAAATATGTAAAAAAAGGAAAGAAAAAAATAAAATAAATTGATGTCTCTGTACACATAAATACTGCACTCACCTATTGTCAGGTCACATTGTAATTAGAAGATCCAATTAACAATTGCTACTTTTTCTAGGTTCATTTCTGATCAGCTACACTAACATAACAAAAAGTCACTGGCTTGCTTGAGCAGAAATGAAGACACAGAATTAGCATTCTTTTCTGCTGAAATCAAAGAGGTTTTATCCTTTGGCCTGACAAATGCATAGAGCATCCTGTCCAGAAGCATCCCTTTAACAAAAAATACAAAACTTGATTTTGTTCACTTAGTTAATTGAGCAACTTAAACACATCGTTTAATAAAATGGAATAAAATTCTCAGTAGAAAGGGTTATTTTCTTCAAAATCAGTCCACTCATTATCACATTGCCATGGTTATGCTGCAGTTACAAGAGTGGATTGCATATCATTACCCACTATTTCAGCAAGCAACCCAGACATATGACATTACCTAAACCAAATCGTGTTGGGTTTCTCTTTCCTTTTTTTAACCAACAACCAGGATTGTGTCAACCCTGTGAGTAATAGGATGCTTTCTATGTGGCAATGGCCTTACAGTGCAGTTCACAAGCATCACTGGTGTGGATTTTACCTACTCACATTTCCACACACCTAAGATGTCCCCACTCTGTCAGACCCAGCAGTAATCAGTAATTTATTACCCAGCAGCTGGGCTGCATTCTCAAAGCTTGTGGATACTAAGGAAAACCTCCCACTGATGAGGTGCCCAAAATGGTCTCCCAGCAAGTGTTCCATTTCCTACGTTCTTCTCCTGGTAACTGCCTGCCAGAGGATTAGCAGCACTTCACAGGAAGCAACTAGGTTAGGCAAGGCTCCTGACATTGTCATCAGGTACCTGGACCTCAGCTGGTGGTGGGACCAGACCCTGAGGGTGGGTTGGAGACCTGTCACACACAGAGGTGTGCATGTCCCCAGTGCTTGGCCTTCCTGCAGCAGGATGGCACTGGGACACCTTCAGTCATCAATACTCATGCACTGACCTCACGTCCCTCGGTGTCACAGTTGTCCTGAAGTAAGGACATGATAGCAGCAGCTATTAACTCCAACATATAATCTTAGCATAAAAAACACCAGCTAGAAAAGTCTGTAGCCAAACACTTTTAGGACAGGTTTTAGGGACTTTGTCCCTGTGCAGTTTGCTCATTATCAGTCCCATCCTGCAGGGAAGGTCAGGTTCTGAGCTCTGGCTCCATTCTGTGGAGAGTTACAGCCATCACAGGGACATCCAGGGAAGAGGGGCAGCAACAAAAACTGCTGCATGGCTGTGGTCTTGCCTCTAGGGATACCAGGATGACCTGAATGTCTGATCCTTCCTTTGGATTCTTTTCTGCTACTGTTTTGAGAAAACTCTCATCATGCCCTTATCAACTTCTGGGAAGGCAAACTTTACCATCCTCAGAGAGAGCCAGCCTACAGGTATGGAATATTGTGTGAAGCAACTTCAGCTTCTGTATTCCAGGTAAGACCTTCTCTTTCTTTGAAAACATCAAAAAATCCCACTACCTGACCAGCATGAACACATGGACTTTCAGCCCTGATATGTGACCTGTGAAGCATTACTTCTGTACAATAGGGAAAAAGATATAATCCAGTGTGTATATAATTTCCTTTAAATGGAATTAGTGCGTATATAATTTCTTCTAAACAGTTAAGACAGAGGAAACCCCATTTGATCTGCTCGTGCAAAGAAAACTAACTTGATTTTTAAAAGGCTGCTTCTTCCAAGAAAGGAATGGAAAGACCACATTGTTTAATAAAGACATTTCTGCATTTAGTGTTACTTTTTACTTCCTGAGAGGTACTCATAGAGGCACATGCAGATAGCCTATAGTTTGAGTCACAGGTGCAATTTTTAGGGAGAGTGAGATTGGATAGTCCTCCTCCACACCTCATGCTTTCCAGTAAAAGCTGAAACAATCCCATCAGCACTGCTTTTCACGGAACCCAAATCGAAAGGAGCATATTACACAGGAGAAGGTTACAGTTTATTTTGGGGCTGCTGTGTCATTCAGGCTTGGCCTGAGGCTCACCCTGTAACCAGCAGCCTTGGCAGCAAGTCACAGTGTGTCAGCTTTTCAGGTTGGAGAGGCCTCGCTCAAGTGTCGGCAATCAACATCTCACAGCCAAAGGACTGACACTGACTAATCCCACTTCTTTCTCAGCCACACTTCCATTCAGTTAATTAACTTTATTTTCCTTTGATTTGTTTGCAGACAACAGAAAACTATTTAAACAAAGACTTTCTACCAGGAAGGGTTATTGATGTTAAAAGGGAAAGGAAATTGCTTAGCATTTTCTGCAAAGAACTTCAAAAAGAAATGGTTGAAGGAAAGTACTGAGCTAATTGTATTCCTTCAAAGCCAACACTAACATCTTTCAACTTTCTTATCATTTTGGGAGCACTAATTATTAGCTGTGAGCCAAACACCTTTTTTTTTTTTTTTTTAAAGCAACAACCTCCAGCTCTCTGGGGAACCTTCCCAGCACACAGCTGTTCTCCAGCCCTCAGATGAGACGTATGGAACAGGTTCACCAGCCCCAGGCAGGAGCGGGTGGTCACCCAAAGCTGGGTCTGTCTCACTGGGCAAGACACCATGGTCCGTCCCCAAATGTGTGAGAAATCCCAGATGGCATTAGGGTAAATAAATCTCACTTTGGTTCTTCAACTCTGTATTTTCACTCGGCCCCAGTAATATTAAATAGCATTAGTTGCATTTTTTGTTTTGTTTTGTTTTGTTTTGTTTTGTTTTCTTTTGGTGATTAATTTTAGCTCTGGTGCTAACATTCATAAACACATCTCAACAGTCAAGATGTACTGCTACTTCACATGTAATGTTAATAGCAAAGTGAATTTCAATGTCCCAGGCCATCCTTCATTAGTTTATGATTAGCTACAAATAAAGCAGAATATTTGAGGGTGGAGGGGTTTGAAGTTAGACACCATAATTTCATCACATAATTTAAAATACTTGTACCATTTTCAAAGTTTTCTTAATCTGTCTGCTGCTGACATACCTTGTTTAGGTAAGTAAATAAAAACATCAGGCTTATCTTTGAAGCTGATTACTTTCAAATACCTATCAAAGCTTTTCCTTTCATGTTTTCAGAACCAGCTCACCAAGGACAAGTAGTAAATGTTTTCTTTCACCTTCTAACTGAGGTTTATTTACTTATTTAATGGTCTGTTCACAGCAATTGCTCACAGACAGCTTATGTGAAGAATATAGTAGTGATTCTTAATGAAGAATATAGTAGTATTGTACTTTGGTTTATCTCAGTTTCGCTTGAATTAGGTAGAGATGCTTAATAAATAAAATGAGCAGTGACAGAAATATAGAGTCATGAAAAAGAATATTTTCAAGTGCTTACACAGTGAAATAAGAGGCAACAGGCAGAAACTGAGGCACAGAAGGTTCCACCTTAATATGAGGAAGTGTATATATATGACTTTGCTGTGCAGTGACCAAGCCCAGAACAGATGCCCACAGAGGCTGTGGAGTCTCCCTCACCTGGATACAATCCTGTGCCTCGTGCTCTAGGAGACCCTGCCTGAGCAGAGAGGCTGACCCAGATGGCAAAATGGGATCCCTGTGCATTCAGAGTAGAAATCTCACTTTAAAATATGTTGCCCAATTGGTCAGATTTTCAGAGATACTGAAAGAGAGATGTTAAAATAAGCAACAATGGAAATAAATTTAACTTCTAACCAGAGTGAGATTCCCTAAAAACACAAAACAGTGAACACTGGATACTTCTCAGAAGTCCTTTAAGATAATTAAAATATGCCTAATAAAAGTCTTTCTGAGTGTCTTGGTAAGCTACTTCATGAATACAAGCTTAGTTCAAAGATACAAATCAAATAATAAAACATATTTTGGAAGGATATTTTTATGTTTATGAGATAAATTTCCATCCATTTCATGGATGTAGCTTATTTCCCTTCATTGGTTTGCTTTCTAACTTTAATAGAGTTGAATATTGCTGTCTTGTTCAGCCGAGTAAATGTTGCTGATTTCAGGGGAGTGCTCTGACATGGTCAGTTAATACTAGAGATTGAACTCAAATAACAGTTTTCCTTCACTTTGTGTGAAAAAGGAACTTAAAGACAGAACAGCCTTAACACAAGCTGTGCTCATACTATAGAAAATAGCATTTTCCTAAAAGATTTTGTGTTGTACTTTCTCTGTTTTTCTGCATTATTGAATGTAAACTGAATAACCACTGCTTGCTGTTGAGAGAGATTTTGGTATAAAATATCATGCATGCATTGTAAAATGAAATCATTTTTGAGGAGATTTTTTTCCTTCCCTAATAGTTATATTGTTTATAACTTGTATTTGACTGGAATAGTTTAAAAAAAATACCACACAAGTGCTCAGTCTCTGACTCCCTTTCAAAGGATCTGTTATGTTTACATAAAGGTACATATAAATCTGTGCATATGAATATCTACATGCAAATATATATTATTGCTTCTACATAAGTAGCATTTCTTCTTACATTAATAGCCATTTGTGTTAAAAATCAACTAGACAGGGATATTTCTCAGAACTGACTCTTGAACTAAGTTGCAAAAGCTTTAATTCTAGGTGAAAGCTCTTAAATAACTAAAGGTAACTACAGAATGCAATAGCTCTCATATCTCTTCAGTTCCATTACAGAGAAAATATCTGGGATTCTTGAAACATTATAATCATTACAGTGCAGAGTAATGCTTCTAACATAAGTTAATTTGCCTTACCCGAGGCGATTTATAGATAAAACAGGATGTATGGAATGATAAATTTGGCAGGTCCTGGATAGCTCACCTCATCCATCCCTCTGGTTATCCTGAGATACTTTTAGAACTTTTCCTTAAGGACTTAATGTAATAGATGTTCCCAAAGTGCCATGGGCACTGTTAGTGCTTTGCTTACATTAGACACTCTTCCTGATATCTAAAATGGGTCCTGCTGAAACTCAATTTCATATATTTCCTACTGGTTTTGTCTTGCAAAGTGAGAATAAATTCTTCCACTCTTCTGTGAAAGAAGTATTCTTAAATACTTTATGAGTTCTGTAATTAAACCCTAAAACCCAACTATGGTGGTGCAGTGTCCCCATCCCCCTGCCCCATCTCCCCTCAGGCCAGGCTGTGATCTCAGATAAGTTCTTTATGTCTTGGCCTTTATGAGCAACACCAGCTCCTCTAGAGCTTATTAGAATCCCTGTCTGCTCCCAGGAACTAGTGCTGTCTATTGAGGACAGCCTTGGAGACTTATCTTTCTTGCCTGAATGAGAATAAGTGGAATAAAATTTTTGTTATTGAACTTTCATTGTGTCTCTCTTGTGGCCCTATAAACAGCCTTCCTGAGATCTTTTGAACTCTCCTAGACTGCAGGGGGCTGAAACCATCAACCTTTCTCTGACTGGGGCCTCTCAGGATGAGAAAACTCACATTTTTTTTGCTATACCTGGATGACCTCCACTGAACAATACCGACACAGCCTGGGCTGATTCCCCCACTCCTCAGGACAAAGTCCTTCACCCTCAGAGAAGATGCAAAGACATCTGACATGGACACTTCATTGAGCTAGAGGGGAATTTTTCACTGAAGTGTATTTTGTACAGACTTCCTTAGGTCTGTGTGCATGCAGTAAATGTGAACTTTGCTCTCCAAGATCCTTAAATACTTTAGATTTGTAAGTTAGGCCTGTAAATGGGTTACTGTTGTTCTATAGTAAATCCTATAGAATCTTTTGTTAAATTGTTTGCCTGAAGCAATCAGTTAAGTGTTGTTAAACATTTAGGCCTAAACTGTTGGTGAAGTCCAGGGCTCAGTCTGGCAAGGAGTCTACTCAGAACCTTGCAAATAAATGGGAGGGTTTCCCTTATTCCTTTTTTTCCTTATCCTTTCCTATCCTTACCCTTACCCATATCTGTATCCTCAAGTTTATAAGGATATCTCCCTGTAGATAGTTTTTGTGTTGATTTTGGTTTTAGATTAATTGATTTTAGATTTTTGTTTTGTTTTGTTTTTTTCTCTGTGTGTTTTAACCATCAAGTAAAAAGTAGAGTGGACCTTGCCAGTGAGCCTGGTCACACTTTCACTTTTATATGAAGCATGGTTTTCCAGTACCTTTGCCAGTGATTCTTTAAACAACCTAAAAAACTCATTAATGACACCAGCTGTCTCAACCTTCCTTCACTTATACTGCACAATGCCAGCTCTTCCCAGTATTTCCTCTCCCCAGTCATGTTGTCTGCAGCTTGTTCTGCTCTGGCTTGTCTCTGCACCTCACCTGAAGGGATTTGTCCAAACCAGAGCTCAGTTTCCAGAGGAGACCTCTCCAGCACCAAGCAGAGCCCAAGGATTACTGCATTTTCCTACAGGCAGTAGGAAACCTGGGCTGGGTGCTGACATGGCTGTTCCACTTCCAGTTCCAGAATGATCTCATTCCTTTGGATATCTCTGACTGTTGCCATGCAGCAAAGTAGGCAAAACCTCTTCAATGCTTTTGAGTTTTTCCTTTTGATCTGAGTGGCTTTGAGAACAAAGTTACCCAAACCTTATGACCAATATCCTTAATGGAACTTAAATTCTGGGTAAAAATAAATTACAATATAAACACCTCTAGTCCTCCACCTGCAAAACCTCAGAAAGTTTTGTACATATAGGCAACAAAACCCAAATATTAATGTTGAAAGAAAATTAAAAGAGCATTATGCTTTTAAGAACCACAGAAGGGGAGCTGTCAGTGTAATTTGTACCTGGCCTGTCCATCTATGTCAGAGACAAGCTAAATCTTTTTTCTTTCCCAAGCCTAACATACTGAATGATCATTATTAAATATTTATTTCTATTCTTCTGGCGCAATGTGATTCTAGATCTTGTTTAGAGTATACTAGCTAGCCTCTGAAGGAAATATAAGGTCATTATAGCTATTTCTGTGATCTTTTGTGCCAGGAGGTGACATACTTTACACAGGAGGTGATTTTCACTTCACACAGCCCCTGAGAGTTTGATGGGGCTATTATTCATATACTATGAGCAGAGAGTCGAGGCTCAGATAAACTTCAGTTGTTATATATTTGTCAAGTATATAAATTTATTCCCTACTAGAAACACACTCTTTCACGAACAGCAACACTTTTTAGAACACTCTTCAAAGCTCACTGACTTAATTTGCAGCAGTGAGTGCTCAGTTTTGGAAAATCTGTCCCCATACGACCCAAGATGAGCAATCAGAAAATGAGTAATGTGCAGTAAAGGCTACTGATGAAAAATTAGGTTTAAGTAAATTGTTTGGCTCCATAAAAAATGCCACCAATGCAAAGATCTGGATTCTCACAGCATTTAGTTTTGTTAATGATTAAACCATCCTTTTCGACACTTCTCTTCCATTTACCACACAACATTGGTCTTCTATATGTAATAAAGCAAAAAGCCAATATGCTTGCACACTCATTTCCTGCATGATCCTAATTCATTTCTCAGCCACTGTCTGCCATTGTATTGGAGGAAGCAGGTTCTTAGAGAGAAAAAATCCATTGTAGGTAAATCATAAAGACAGGCCTGTATGGAGAAATCTGGCTGTCGTTGGGATCATCTAATCTCTCAATGTATGTCGATCAAACTCATTTCACTCAGTTTTAGATATCTAAGTCTGAAGAAGTCTTTTAGGCTCTAATTTTCTCTCACAATTGTTGGGGAAAAGTCTGGCTAATCTGTCCAAAAGTCTATTCAGGGATGTCAAAATGCTTGATTCTCTCCACACACTATACAACCAGTGTTCATAAAAGTTGTTTGTACTTAAACACATAGTACTTACATACCCACCACTGCCCAGTTGCTCCCTCCTTTTCTCTCTTCAATTTCTTCTCCTAATCCCCATGTTTCCTCCTGTTCAGGTGTCTTTGTCTACTTCTTACCCAAAGCACCTTTCATATTTACCTTTTTGGTAAATCTCCCAAGAAATCTTTAAGCCATCTCCTCAAGACCCACCACATTTTACTAACTTCTGAAAAGAGGAAGGACTTCAAAAGCTGTTGTCCAATAGATATGCAAATCTCTGTGGCATTTGGTGATAAGAACATTTTTGGATCATACACTTGGATCATCTTTCTGAGACCTCTCAAGGTCACAGTGCCATTTTTTTTTTTTTTCCAGCTGCTCATTCTCCATCTAGATGGCAAAAATTTTGTGCCTGGCAAGAAAAATAGGTTTACCAACCAGTCCTCAATGATCACATTATAGGAGCCTTACTGAAACTTTTCTTTCTTTAAAATTACATTTTACATGGCAATAAAAGTGTATTTTTTTCTCATGATATCATTCTGTGCAACTGGTGAATATCTTTTTTTTTTTAATGCCTCCCCCTTCCCTCCCAAAAAAGTACTCTTTAGCAGAAAATTGATTTGGACATCCTCACTTTTGAATTCATAACGTTATTATCAGCTGAAACCAGGGACAACGGAACTTATCTGTTTTTGCTATATCAGTGACAGAAAATAAATGATCATTGGAAGCGAAATATATTATTTGCTGCAATTATGTATTCATAAGCTGCCCTGAGACAGGAATAGATACAGAATTGATAGAGGATTGGTCCTAAAGGAGAGTAGGGGGTTATAAGGCATTTCCTGGGGTTATGACCTGTGCCATGGGAACGCACATGCCCTCTGGCTAATGAGGGCTGGGGGAGATGCACGAGCACAGCCCCCTCTTCCCTTGCTCATTAGCCTCTATCTCTGGGGATGAGGGAGGAAATGGGGAGAAGTACCCAAACAAACAAAGGAAATTTTAACCCCAGCAGACTGTACTATTTAAGGTTTTATAAAGCACTTTGAAGCACTAACAAGGAAGTTCCTAAGCAAACAAATACTGTTATTGTATTGAAAACGTTGCTAAGCCAGTTGATGTGGCTCTGCTTATGATCTGAAGGTGCCTGGGGAAACTTGACTAAGGAGTCATGTTTGGTGGGAAGGGTACAAAAGCAAGAAAGGAAATTGCACATATAAATGCACACAAATTCTGTGTTCTTCTAGAGTATATAAACAAGACATAAAAAAGTTGTAGTTGTTTATTTAGTGAAATTTGAAGTAATATTTTTGCAATAAAGAGGTACTTAACACAGAGACAAAACAGCTGAAGGTGCTGTAAGTCACAGTAAAGCTGACATACAGGCACATGAAGAAATTCTATAAATTTAAAAAACTTTGCAGTATCAAACATCCACATTTTTGAATCATTCTTAGAAATGAATCAGAGATAAATCTTGAATCCTGTGATTTTTACAGGACAATGAACACAGGACAGAAATAATAATAAAAAAAATTCCTTGAATGATACCTTCTACATTAATTCATAATTTTGGTAAAGACATGAATAAAAAAAAAAAAACACTTAAACTAATCAGATTGTTTGCCTTGTTGTCTTAATTCCAGCACCTATTTTCTGCAATTCACTAATTCAATCCCTCTAATCCATAATGCACAGAATTCTACTGACCTCTGCACTGTTTAGTTTGTGTTGGTGAGTGTGCCTATCTGAGGTTACAACAAGACTATAGTATTAATTTGCAAACACTGATGGTTGGGTTGAATGCTCTCAAATTTTATGTAACGTGTACATTTCACCATAAATAATAGAAATACACAAAATAGGTTGATAAAAACAGTGCAAACGTAAAAAGGAATAAGTAAATTGCCTGAGTTTTGGGGAAAAAAAAGGAAAATATAAAAAGAACAAAATAAATCTAGAGACATTCAACAGATCCTAATAAATCTGCAAGAAACACAAGTGATAAAACACAGGAGAAAAATCTTCCCTTAATATTTAGTTTCCAACTGGAATTTTCAAATATTTATATATATATATATATTTATACATACGCATCCTGTAAAGTTTTGCCATGAATATTTTGCTAGTTGCTGTAGTGTTTAAAGAACTAGACACATTTTCAATTGATAAAATCTCATTCATTTCATTACAGAGGAGTCTGTCATAATTAAAGTCATTACATTCACTGAGAATTTTATACATTAATTTTATTTCTGAAAATTTTTTATGAATATCTGTGATTTATATTTTCCTCTGAATTACCACGGAAAAGGGAAAGTGTTTGAGAAAATTCATATGCTTATTCCTTTTTTAAAATATTTTAAAGAGTGCCTTGAATATATCCATTACTTTTGGGGCTTATCCTTAGAGGTGAACAAACATTTCTACACCCTTATAGAAAGTTTAGTGCTTCATGCACCACTTTTGCAACAAGCTGTTTAGAATGGTATTAAGAATTCTGAATATTCAGCATTAAATATTCTGAATATTCTGAATATTTGGCATTAGACCCAAGAATTTCTTGCATTTGTTAAAAGAGGAATTTCTGTAGTTATCTAACTGTAGTAAATATTTTTTAAAAGACCATTCCCTCCTGGATGAAATAGGCTTTATTCATAAGAATTCCATGTCTCAAAATTCTTGTGGGGTGAATTGGTGATATTGGTGAGGGCTCTCAGTATGGAGAGAAATCCTGCAGACTCCATTTTCCACTTAACTCATAGATCATAGTGATCACCCTCTAATGCTATGTTTTGAGAAGAAGCCAGTCCTGCCAAGGGCTATAGGACTAATCAATACCTAATGGTTTCTAGGGAAATTTAATATTCTAAGTCAAGCATGCTCTTGCAAAAACTCTTTGGACAAGACTTTTATTTTCAGAAAGTCAATGTAAATATTTGCAGGCTGCAATCAAGAAACTCAGCTTTTGAGATTTGTTTCTTATCCGTAACAACTTGAACTTGCTCACTTTCCTGAAAGCCACTATAACATCTCAAATTCTTCCATTATTCATTTTAAATTGCATTTAAAACCATCTTTATGATTTATTTCTCTGCTTTTTCTTTGACTTTTCAGAAAAAATGTTCTGGGAAAGCTGAGAATTAGCACATTCCCAATACATACTACTGAACAAAGTTCCTCTCTAGAGTAAATCACCTTGGAATTTAAAGTCAGATATGTTAAGTAAGCATTGTTCTACTTAAGTACTTTTGTGACATACATTATGAATATAAAGCCACTATATCAGCTCTGAGCAGGACTGTATATAAACCTTTTTAAGTTGTATCCTCCCTAAGATGATAGAGGAAATCTTTGCATGAATTACAGCTTCAGGCTGCCCAGAGGGAATCTGTTGCCCAGAATGTGGTTAAACACTTTTTTAAACTAATTCTAAAGGCTCTCAAATACAACTGATTTTTCTTCTAAGCTGTTGTCTGTGAGTTTAAGGCTCAGTTTCTAAATATTTCCCGACACCTTTCTGTTGTTTGTTTTTTTAAGTTTTGAGATCTGCCAAAAGTAATGTAACTCAAATTTGATGGCAATACTGATTTATGAGTTTTCTGTACTCACACCACAGAAGTACCTTGGTAAAAATTATCTTCCACTTGTGAATTTTGCTATATTTTCTATGTGTCTTCAAGGGGGTAAAATTTTAGGAAGAATAGATCCTATCAGCTTTTTTCATGTTAGTGTTATTTATAAAACAAAACACTGAGCAGCAAAAAAACAACAAAAAATCCATCAGCACCACCCCCACCAAGAAAACCCCAAACCAACCAAAAAAACCCAAAAAAAACCCCAAAACAGACAAAAAAAAAGCAAGACTATTTATTTTTCTCAAGCTGTGATATTTTTCAAAAATTGGAATAATAGAATTTCAGGTGTGGGTCCAAAAATTCCGTAAGATGTTGTGACTGTATTACTAATTATATCCAAGTTTTCACAGAATCTCAAAACCACAGAAGATGCTGAGTTGTGAGGGTTTCACAAGGATCATGAAGTCCAGCTCCAGTCTCTGCACAGCTCCATCCCCAAGGGTCACCCCATGCCTGAGAGCATTCTCCAAACACTTCGTGGTCTCTGCCAGGCTGGAGCTGTGATCACTTCCCTGGGGAGCCTCTTCCAGTGTCCAGTTTTGAAATCTTTTGTATTTTTAATGAAAAGCTTGAATTCACACACAATATATATTTATGGTAAAAATAGCCTATAGAGTTACATATGTTTTAGAAAAGCTCATGGCCTTTGCTTGAAAATGAATGGTTATGAAAGCAGATAATGTGAGCAAAATGCCAAGTATTTCCATTTCTTTCCTAGTTGGTAGTAAGTGGTGAACATATTTTGAAGTGAATTAGTAGTATCATGCCAATAGCCTGTTAATCATCCTTGTCAAGCATTATCTGTAAAACTATTGTTGACAATGAAAAAATATTAATCATCTACCTTTAAGTCTTTACAAATGCAGTAAATGTAAAGTATCAGCTACTTCATTTCTAGGGAAATTATTTTGTGCTTCCTGCATTTTCTTCAGAATTAATAAAGTTATAAAGAAGTTATAAATATAATTAATTGCATATTTTACTTCAGAATGTCCTACTAAATTCTGCCATTTCATAAATAGCAAATTAAAGAACTGGACCTGCATAGAATTAATCAGCCAACAGTATTTCTGACGGTACCAAGAGCTGCCTTCATTCTGTGGGAATGAATCAGTGACAAACCTATACTGTTTGTTGAGAAATAATATAGATATTAAACATTTTGGATATGAGTTCCCTTTTCAATGGTCAAAATAACTAAAGCAGGATGAATAGTCTTATCACCAGCAAGAAGATGCCAGATTCACAGATCACTTATTGAGATGGAAGTTTAACTGGCAGTAAAAATAAAAGTTACAATAGATCAGTGCCTCTTTCTTGGCTAATTTTTACTGCAATGTTTGCCAAAATATTATTAACATCATTAACATTGATAACATAGTTACCTAGGAATATATTGGCACAGCTGTCCTCAGTATAAGATATTGCTCCCATTAAACTCAAGGTAAGCTGAAGTCTTGTTTTCTTTGTTTAATTGTAGAACCTGAATGATGAAGTGAAATTCATACTACAGATAAATAAGTCAGTCCTCCTGTAGACCTCAGCTTGCCTCATTGACATTTTTCTACTGTGTGATTCATTTTCAGTCTAATATGTAGTGCCACCAGCTCTACACCACTATTGCTGATTAAAATGACAACTGCAGCATATCTGTCTCTTCAATTCACTGAACTTTGGAGTGGATAATAGCGTCCAAATACTAAAGAAAGTCTTGTCAGGAATTTTCATTTGGCTTCAAGGTAGCTGTTTCTTTCACTTATCCCTAGTGAAAATATTAATAAAAACATAATTAATTTAAAAGAAGGGGGGGGAAAGCTAATAATATTCACCTGAAAATTAAGAATTTTTAGTCTAATTTTAGTTTAAAGAGCTGTGCACTGTTAGTTACATGACTATATTCTCCTGTCGCATGACACTTCCCAAAATGTATCACAGCATTTTCCCCCAGCTGAGACAGGATTGTTAATACATTCTTCCATGCTGTACAATTCAGAAAGGAAAGGAAAGTCTAGTACAATTACAGTTCCATAAATACTATGGACATTTCTGAAATAATTAATTTCTTAATAAAAATAACCTAAATTTCCAGCACTTGCCATCCTCATAAAAAGAATTTAAAAAATTTAAAACGGCATTTCCAAATAAATAAAACATTCTGTTGTCATTATTCCCTGAAAAGAAACATTTTCCACAGAAATTTTGTTAGCTCATGGAAATGTACCATACTGTTCTTACGTTTTTTGGTGATTCAAACTATAACATATATAAATGTCCATTTTCACTAATTTTACAAACTGAATTTCCGTCACAAATAGTCCTGTATAAATGTATTCACAATTTTTTACTTTGAATGTATTATTTCCTTGAAAAATATAAGTAAAGGTTAATTAACAAGTGAGGAAATAGCAACACAAGTGCCAATGGCAGAAATCATAAGCCTTCTAGGCCACCATGAAAGTGACCTATTGATCAACCAGCAATAAAGTTAAATCATACTTCTACACTACTTACCAATGAAAAAAAAAATCATCAAAATTAAGAATTGTTTCAATTGATTGTGAATTGACAGGAATGACATGTTCATTTTTCAATACATCATTTCATTGCAACACATAATCACCCAATCTGTAGCAGATCAGAAAAAGAAAAACAAATAGCTTATGTGCAGAAAGGACAGGAGTGTTAGGATCAGAGAATTGTAATTTTGCCATCTATACTTGTTGTTCGTTCAATATCCACTTTATAGGAGGATTCCCATGGCATTTCATGCTCATCATGCAATTACTGCACCTGGCAAATGGATATGAAAAAGAGAATTTCATACCCATTGTGATTATATTTGGTAGTTGGAAGCAGGATGCACAGTGGGACTCAGTGACTCAGAGGAAAGTTGAGAAGCTGCTATTTCTTCCAAAGGCAACAGAAAAGAACCAGATGAAAAAGTCAGAGACACAGCAGATAGGAAAGCTCACACATTTTACTAACAGACTCCTAGGATTACTATAATGCTGAGATAATAGGCAGAAGCTATTGGGAATATGCTGCAATTGCAAGACCTGCTTATTAAACTCCATTAAACCTTTTGTATTTTTTTTTTCTATCAATAATGCAAATTAAAATTGCTTTTCAAGTAGGATTGCCCTGAGTACATTATTCTACTTTTCTCCTTTAAATATACATCACCAAAAATCCTAGTCAAAAGCGTCCATAATCAGAATTGTCAATTTGAATAAAACTACACTGCAGCTATTTAACTCAGCCTGCTATGGTCAGGCTCAGATAGTGAATAAAATACAAAAAGACTACTTTGGAAGGAAAATAATTAATTAAATATTGCAGAGTTATGATTAGTTCTTGATGAATTTAGTGATGTACTGTCACAACAAGATCTAATAGAAAGTGTGCAATAACTTATATTCTGACAACTTTGAAAAAGAAGATAATAATAAAGAACTTAAAAGAAATATCTTCATTTGGGTTACAGATGGTGACAAAACATCTCCTTATGAACTGTATGCAGTTTCAGCTTAATGTACAGGACAATGATATTTGAATTACTGAGATTTTCCTGTGAGAACTCTAACCATCAGACACTAAAACTTTTTGCCTCTTTCTGGCCAAAGAAATCTGACTGTTTTTTTGCACGTTCGCTGAGATCACAATAAATCAGCTCGTCATTCTCAGTCCTTCAGAAGAGACTGTTTCACCATTCAGGCAATTTGGACAACAAATACGGACTTAATCCATAACCTTCCATTTGATTTGGGTTTTTTTTTAGGGAGCAGAACTCTCTAATGCTCAGACTTTGTGCAGAAGTGACTTCATCATTTCCATAGTAATTATCTCTGCTTATGTGGAATCCACAAGCTCTGGGCTCTCTTAAGGCCTGAAAACCTTATGATTAGGCTTGTTCCATGGAAGGTTTATGTTTATCATGTTACCATATTTTCAAGGTTTATCATGTTTTCATGTTTTAGAGTATTAAAGATTAAAAATTTCATTTTCAGAAAAAAAAAGATAACTTGATGAATCACATAATTATCTGAGAAGCAGAATATTTTTTTTCTTATGTATAGTAATCGTAAGGAAATTAATTAGTGGAGAAGAGTACAAAAGTCAGATACATAGAAGAATTCATCTTCATTTTACAAAAGGTGCCAGTGGCACAGGGTAGACCACAGATAACGGGATAGGATCACCACTGAGGTCAGTTACAATCTTTAGGCTTCAGATCCCCGTTTTCAGGTTGGTTGAAACTGGAATACGACCTTAGCAAGCATGGCCACAAAGATAGCCCTTTCCTGGTGCTGATGCCAGAACATCCTTATTTCTAAGGGATCATGAGAGCTGAGCAATTCCATGAGGGAATTGGGTTGGGAATAATGGAGCGTGGGAAGTGAGAAGATCCAAAGCTCCCTAGAGCATTACTTTTGCACTATTTTGTTTGTTTTTCAGAACTGACTGTCTTTGGAACATATCAGCTAGTTTCAGGTCCAAAATTCACAGTATTTTACAAACATTCCAGCTTGGAAGACTTCATAAATATTGGGCCTGATCCCTTTCTCATGACATCAACTTTGTCCATGCAGTCATGACCTCTCTCTGAATAACACTGTTCGGTTTTGTTGGGTTTTTTTTTTTATATTTTAATTTTTTTTTTCACAATAGTGGGATAGAGGAGGTTCAAGTTCTTGTTTCAAATAAAAACCTTGTCTTCTGGCTAATGCCAGAATTTCTACATTTCCTTAAGGACAGATAGGTATCTTGGCAGCAGCAGTTACATTTTGAACACCAGGAAGTATACCTGTAAAATGAAGCATGACATGTGTCACCTGTAGCACATTTACAAATAAAAAAATCTTTACTTTTGGATGCTTCATCCATCTATAGAAGTTGATTTTTATTTTAAGTGGTATTTTGTAAATTTTTTTTTTTTTTTTTTTTGCTAAATACTCCACTCAATACTTTTTGCATGCTGAGGCTGAACAAGGACAAAAATGTGTTTCACTGGACTTTGGACCAACACTGGTCTTAATATAGCTCTTGTTCAGTTGGAAATGACACTTTTAAATCTGTGGATTTCCAAGTGTAGGACATCAAAGGTAAGGCACTTGGAGCCAGCCTATTCCAAAGTTCAGTCAAAAACACAGGAAAGAGGTTTTCCTCAGACCCTTTTATATCCCTAATTCTAACACAAGTATAATCTCAATGATTTTTAAGGAGCTGTTAGAGTGTTTAAAATTAGGTTTGTGCTTACTCAGTTGAGCCTATGGACGCAGAACACATATACTGGAAGCAATTTTTCCATTAACATCAAACATTTTTTGTATCCCCTCCTCTACAAAAAGGAAGGGAAGAAAAGAATTGAGTAATTCTTAGTGTGACTTTCCTCCTGTGGTTTGCTTTGTTTTTCAGAGACATTCCATAAATGTATTCCAGATGTTTTCAAATCCTTGTAACTTATTTTCTATACTATATATAACCTTTTCTATCATATCTGTTCTCCCTCTCCCTTTCTTTCACTGCTTTCTGTCTCTATATTTTTTCTCTTAGTTGTCTTAATATCTTTTCACTCCAAATTCCAGAGGAGTTCATTTGTATTCTTTCAGAGGTCCCACTTGTAAACATTCATTATGTGCTAGAAAGTATATTGTTCCATGCACTAATATCTCTTGCTTTGTGAAATTATTAATTAAATAATATTTAGTTGCATTAGTTGGATTTTCATAATTGTAAAGGATATTAAGTTATTGCTCTCAAAACACTAAATAGACTTTTGAATATTAAATTGGCATCACATTTAGGCACACAGGCTGCCTGATAAAACACAAATTACAGTCTTATCCTGTACCCTCAATGTAAAGTCTGTCTAAAATCTGTCTCTTTGGTTTAGCTCATTAAAGGCAGTTGCTTAATAATTCTTTCCATAAAGGTTGCTTCAGCATTTTTTGGCAGTTTTGCTGTTGAAAAATGCTGCTGTCATGAAACAGAAAGTGGCTGTCAAGCCCCAGAAGGAGAAAGTAATTTTAGTGAAGCCCAGGATATTTTTCCAATCATTCGAATGAACTTGGTCAACATTCCTTTCTCCACATGAACTAAACACGTGAAATTTCACCCTTCTCCTCAGGAGCTGCTGCTTGGCAATGATGTTTATTCACTCCTTCCTGAGGTTACAGTTCTGCTCCACAGAGCTGATGGGAAACTGCCACTCTCTGGTGTTTTTGCTGGAAGAAAAGCGTATGGGAACGGGCCAGAGCTCCACTGGGGGTTCCAGATGCTCACTGAGAAGAAACAGATTTTTCACAGCCCTGGAGTACCTACTCAAGACTTGTTAAAACTCTCTTTATTTAGGGTGGTGATATTTTTTCTTGGTTGACTAAGTAAAAATAGCTCACAGCAGTACTTACAACAATATCTGAGCTCCTTTTTTATTTAACAGGCAGAGAGCCAAACCTAATAGGGTGTAAATCAGAGCAGCATTGACTTGCATCAACCAAGAATCCTGCCTATCACATTCTAACAAATACAGATGGTAAACGTTCATTATAGACATAACTTTAAAAGCTTAAAAGAATAGAAGGAATCACATCATCAAGATTTTTACTGAAGCTGAGGACTGCCTGAACCCTGAATACAGATCTAAGAAGTGCTCCAAATGATGTGGTTCACTGGTGAGTAGTACTGACTTTTGGAAAGTCAGAGGACATTTTGCCATTTTTTACAATGTGCTTATTCTGTGAGAGAGGTAAATGCTTCAGTTGAGAGATGAACTTCCACTAATCTCGAAGTTCTTTGGGATTTAATTATTATTAGCTATTTTATCAAAATGGCTCATGGAGGGCTCATCTGAGATCAGGAATCCACTGGGGTAGTTTTTGTACATACATGGAGCCTCAGCTGCTAAAATCTTCAAATCACTTAAAAAAACCACCAACACAAAAACAAACACAAAAAAGCAACAAAACTCAGACCAAAAGCACAGAGAAATATTCTCCCCATTTTGCAGGTGAAAAACTCAGATAAAGTTATTTGCCAAAGCCTAAGAGAAGACTGTGGGGAGCTCTTTAATCACAAAACCTCCTTTATCTTCTAATTTAACCCCACGCATTTTTGCTATCCAGAAGGGAATGCTTTATTATAAAATGAATCAGTCCTGCTCAGTTTCAAAATAGAATAGCTTTGCCATGACTTGTCAAAGGCATAGTAAATACAACTCTGTAAGGAATAGTACACCACTCTGGAAGTGTGCCACCATTATGAGTTTACTTCTGAAATAAAGAAACAAGTTGCCTTTGTTCTAGGATTGAAATGTTCAAATATCAGAGCCAACATTTGTAATGTTTAGAAGGAGAGGGGGGAGAAGGGAAGAAGAGCTTTATTTTGCAAGTTCCGTTCAAATTGAGAGTTCCAAAAAACAGAAAAAAAAAAAGTTAAAAAAAATAAAGAAGTGCTTAGGTGGTAGGCAGGATGTACCTTGAATGACAATGTATCCTGTGGATATTTACTACCAAATCATGTTTAACTGAAAGGAAAGTGGGAGTCACCACAGCAAGCAATTCCCATCCGATTTCTTAACATGTAAATCAGGAGCACAGAAAGGCCATTTATGGGAGTCTCAGCGAGACAATGCCTTTCCCAGTGCCAAGTGGTGACATCACAGCTCACAAAGGAGAAGGAAGAGGGCTGTAAGTGCAGGGTGCCTTGCCAAGAGCTTTGTTTTGTTTCCACAGAAGAAGAAAAAAAAAGCAAAAAAAAAAAAAGCAAAAAAAGTTGCAATTTTTTCTCAAGAGTATAACATTACAGACAGAAAAAACACAAACTTTCAAAGAAGTCAACATGTCACTCACAGAATGTACTTTGCAACTCTTACAGTGATTTCAACAGCACTTGTGAAAAATCAAAAGTAACTTTGCATTTACCGTATCCGAGCAAAATGAAAGCAAAGACAAACGCAGGGACACTCACCCGTGCACCAACACAGCCTCAGAGCTGAACCCAAGAAATGCCCTTTGTGCGCTGTGGTGCTGAGTGTTTCCCAACTGTACTGCCAACTCCAGCTGTATTTTGTAAACTAAACTCTGAAATATTATTCCTCTTGAAGTAATGAGGAAATACATGAATAGTTTGGTATTTATGTCTTCTGAGGAAGCCAGAATTGTTATTTTAGTGTATAAAGCTCAAGATCTTGAAGAAATTATGTACTTACAGCACCTATCTCCTAAGTAGATTTCTAATTGCTTTCAATGTCAATAAAAACTGATTTTTTTTTTTTCCTGCTGCTTTTTACTAGTGGAAATATATTCCACCATTGTAACAGAAAAGAAACAACTGGAAACTTTCAAGTCTTCTGATTCATGGAAATAAAGAAAAAAAAGGTTATTTTTGAATTTACAGGAGCCAGCCCTTCTGTCCTTTTCTGTTCTGTGGTGACCTATCTAATATCATAATATGTTAGAGAATCCCACAGCAATGATTTTCTGTTCCATACACATGATATTTTAATTCCTAAGAGTGTGGACATTTGCAATAGACAGTATATTTTGCTGATACCTAAGAGTTTTGGTAAGGAAAAAACACATATGTTTTTTCCTAAAAATATAAAGTTGGTATTACATCATTTTAAAAACTTGATTCCATTTATTTTACTTTTATTTATTAGTCATTTATGGGCTATAGTGCTGGCAACCCAGATGTACCAAGGCCCTCTTTTTCCCCAAACATTAAAGCATAATAAAGATCTTCACTGTGGTTCCATTCCCAGTAAGAGCAAAAATGAAATTAAAGACACAGAGAAGTGTATGTTTCCCAAATTATATTTTTTATGACTTAAAAAAAAAACAACAAAACAAAACAAAGAAAAATATCAGAAAACAAAGAAAAACAACAACAACATCACAAAAGCCACCAACCCAAAAACCCCTAAACAAACACCAAAACCACCCTATGCTCTATATACACACCTATTATTTTGTTTGTGTGCTGTTTGTTTCACAGTTAAGGTCAACACTGTGAGACAGATGAAGAACTGAGCCTTTTAAAAGCTTTTATAAAAGTCAGCTTTCGTCCAAATCTTCCTCTGGTTAAGGAAAGTTGATACTGAGGGAGTGATCCAAAATTGCACTTAATGAGCAAAAGTGCAACTCTGGTGGAACTTGTATATCTTCATTTGAGAGAGAGACATCCAAAATCATCCTTCCAAACCCACTTTAGGGCCTGAGAGGCTATCACTGTTCACACATCCACAGGTGCCTCCATTTCTGCTACTACTTTCCCACACAATTCCTAATGTGTTTATAGGGCAAGATAGAACCATATGCCTGAATCATTGATTTGGTAGATGTGCTTAATACATGCCTAAAATGCAGAATTCTCCAAGTTTGATCCAGGGAACCTGAGAAGAACAGTATGCTACCTACCTAAATGGACTTTGGTCTGAAAGTTAATGCACAATGCAATATCTCCAATATTTGAATTTCTAATGACTCAGTAGAAAATACCTTTAAACAAAAGCCTTGTCAAGTAATTTAAAATCAAACTCAGAGGCATATTTAAAAAATGTTAAATTAGGGGGCAACACCACTGAATCTGAAATTGAGACCAGTTTGTATTTTATTTAGCCTCAACCTACAAATAAGCCAAAAATCTTAGAAATTGATGGTACACTTTCTGGACACTTTTAGATTTATGAAAAGGTAAAATAAGGAAAGTAAAATGAATGGTAGGAGTAAGCCATGAAGGGGAAATAGTAGGAGGCATGTCTTCAGTGGAGAACAGTATATTTTAAACTACAGTGGTATCCCTAAAATGCCTCCAGTCACATGGGAATATCACTTCAGAATACACAATGAGCAGAAGGCTAACAGCCTTCTCCATGTCTCCAGGAAGGGAGATAAACTAAATTTCTGCATTTGAGTTATTTTGTTGTGCCTCAGGTTCTTCCCCCCAAGAAGGTCTCAGACAGCAACTACAGCGGATTGAGATGGCTGAGCATCAGAGCATGATACAACCAGAACCAATGGGTTTGTCATTGTCTGATAAAAGTACTCTCAAAAGAAGACAGCCCTATAAAATAACACTGGTAACCTTAACAGTATGTGTACAGAGCAGATAAATTAGTGAGAAGTGTTTATGTGTACAAAATATTTGCTCTCTTTTTTATAGTTTATTGCTATTGTTATTATTAACTGACAAGGAAAGGTGTAGGCAGCAATCTTTAACAGATTCTGGGAAAAAGCATTTGATAGTGGTTGTTATGACATGTAGTGAACCACGTTATGCAATGCAGAGCAGCTAAAATTTAAACATTAAATAGAATGAACTCCTGTCAGGTTCCTTGGCTATGAATGATTTCTGAATAATAAAATATGGGTGATGTAATTTCAGATTTGAACTTGCTGTGATATTTCAAGTTCACATGTACCTTCCTCCACAATCTCTATTAATGAAGAAATCAACATTTTTAGAAATAAGGCTCATGGGAGACTGGAAGATTTAATCAAAATTTGAGTATACATTTCAGAGTCTGTGCATATACAAAATCATTCTTGCTTGAGAACTTTGCAAAATGTGAACATCAAGGTAAGTAGCACTCCCCACTGTCAAAGTAAACTACATTTGCATCCTGTACATCCCAATATCTCCCTACCATGGAATATTTATAATATTTACCATTTAGGTTTCAATTTCTCTAGAGATAGTGTTTTCATTCCATTTTTCCTTCTCTATGTTTTACCTTTAAATAGTAATACTATTTCTGTATGAAACCTCTTTGGAAAGGATGAAACTGAAATTGTTTTACCTGAGTGTTTACTATATTGGATATTGATTCCTCAATGTAAAGGATATAAAGGCTCATCTTTGAAATCAGTGAGCATAAACAGGGCCAAAAAACTCCCTGAAATTTTCTGTAGAGGGTCAAATCCCAAATGTTTCTTAGCAATAGTTTTGCCATTCATTGTACTATTTCCATTTATAATAAGATGAATTGAAATTAATTATTCTTTTTATTTTGTTTTAATAATAAATATTAAAAATCTTAATGCATTTTCTGTAAATAAAGGAAAAAAAATTATTTAAAATTTAGATATAGCAGAGGTATCTGTTTGGAAAATTTGCAGGACAGCAGTAGAAAAAGAGACAGCTGAACTGCCACAAAGTCATTGTACTTTGAGATGTTCCTGGACATTTGTTAGAAAACTGCAAACAGGATGCAGTATTCTGTAAATTTAGAAGCTGTATTTTAAAGACTCCTGTTACATAGCTCAGTAATTTAACACAGCTAAATTAAGGTAGTAAATTAAAGCAGACACAGAAGGGTAGAACAAGGAATATTAAAAATTTACATCATCTTGGAGTATTTATCCACACCCAGTATGTTTTCAGTAACTTTAAATAACTGCTTTGGCAGTTACACTTTCCCTGCTGAGTATGAGGTATTTGAAACTCATTTACTGAAAGTTGTGTTTTGTGGATTTCCATAGATAACAGGCATAATTCTAAGTTACTAAAAATACCACCAACTGGCTGTTGTGCAAGTTTCTGAAAAGCTGCAATAAATGTCTCTTATCTGTTTTCATATGAACCTTGGGCTGCACATTATTTTCCTCACTGTGACCTCACTAATTCTCCCTGTCCAGAATTTAATAGGCTGCATTTAATAGTGCTTCTGAGCATCCCTGGGGGTTCCAAGTTTGCACGACAGGAAAGTTGCTGACGCTGCTGCTCGATGACTGCTCTGCTCTTCTCTTGATGGGTGCTACACTGCAGCACTCTCTCAAATGTTGCCCATTTCAGTACAAACAGAAAATGTGCTGCCCAGTGATGGAGATGGTCAGCAACTCATCATATCAGGTGTGTGGAGAAACATATAGGTAACTTAAGAACAATACACATTGGGCTGCAAATGCAGTATTTTAGATCTGATCATTATTTTAGAATGTGTATTTATTTTAATACACAGGCTTCACCAGGTAGTGGATATAGCATCATCATTCATGTTTCAATGGCAAAGAAATGACAAAGAAATAAGCTCAGAAAAAAATGACCAAAGTCAGCCAGAAAACCAAGGACAATGGAAATAACGCTCACATTTTCAGTCTTTTCCTCAGCACGTTATTGACCAGACCAGTAAGTTTAAATGGTAAATTCCATGTGAAATCTGAGCCCCAGATACACTTTCCTAAACCTTGCCAGTGTCTCAGGTAACAATTTTTTTTCAAAGAGATGTGGTATCTCTTATTCCAGTCCCTGAGGCACTCTGCTGAACACCAAGGTGCATGGGAACAACACTGCAATTCCCTCTTAGAGGGTGACATGGTTACAGAAAGATCTGATGTGTGGTATCACAGTCCCCCTTGACCAAAATAAAGATGAAATGGATAGGCCAATGCCAAACTTTATTACCTCTTTTTGCTTCTACAGCAGTCTTATTCCGGCTATAATTCCTCACAGAAATGATCAAAGTCAACATTAATTTGGACCTCTAAAAACACCATATTAAATGTGTGATGCAGGACAACCATGTAGTGACTCCTGGCCTTTAATCCTTTCCTACATGAACTCTCCCAGCCAGTTCAAGGAGACAAAGACCCATAGAATACTATTCTGGTTAAATCAAATTCTACTGCTAGTACTGAAGAAAAAAGTTAATGTTTCAACAAGTCTGAGTTTAATATCTTTCCTGAAGGGTAAATATGTATTAATACATGTCTCTCAAGGAATGAAATGAGTAAATTAACCCCAAGCATTGATGAGATCTGCTACAGGTAGTGAACCAAGTTCCTTGAAAGCTCTTTGAGAAGCCTTTTCTCATTTCCTGTCATTTTAAAAGAAATAAAATTCTATGCTCTGTATTGCTTTTTCTTTAGGTAAACACATTTTTATTCTGCCATAAAGAAATCTCCTCCTGCCATTTTTCCCTGCTGTGAACAGCAGCCTATCAAAAAAATAAAACCTTAAAGGTCACACTGGAAGCAAGACATATATTACAGTTTCAGATACAAGTCTCAAAGACCTGATAAATGCTTCATTCAGATTTATAAAAGCTACAACACAAAGAAAAGAACTGCAATTTGTTGATATTAAATCTGTCTTCAACCTTCCAAATAATTATTTTAAATAAAGGTTTTCTCTTCCAATGTTAACTACACAGTATGCTTAGATTAAGCCAATTGAATTTTGCTGATCCAGTGAGATTGCTTTCACTTTCAAATGTGGAGGAAGATTTTTTAAGTCACTTTAAAAAAAGGAAAGAAAATAATTCCACTTGTTAAAATACACAAAGTTTTTATTTCCCTGAGCTTTATCAGAAGATATGGTCAGAGTAATATTTTTTAGCAATTTATTTTGTATAGATGAAGTAACTACACAGATCTACAGAAGAATTTACATGTTTTTCACTCAGAAGTAGTTGTGATTTGTGTATCATACTAAATTAATTGTGAAGCAATTAGATCAGAAATGCTCAGATCATAAATGTAAAAGAAAGATGAAACAACCATTATATGTATATTTATCATTATTGTATATGGATAAAATTATATATAAACATATATGAAATTACATATATAAATAAAACATTAAACCCTTCTTTTATCAGTAGTGTTGGTAATACATAACAAAAGGATATGTAATTCCATAGCCTAGTGGCTAGCAAACCTAACTTAAAACAGGATTTGTTATGTTTCTAGGAGTGCTGCAGGCTGTAGAATTCCCTATCCCTACTCTGGTTTAGACAAATGGTGGCGTGCACACAGCCAAAATCTGGAACCAAAACCTCTCACCATGGGATGGGATTAAAAAACTCTTGGCGCTTGTTTTTTTATGTCTTGCTATATAGCTTCATGTATAGCACTTCATACCTTAGAACTTTTTATCTGACTTGGATTAGTGAATTGCTGTCTATGGGTGCCTCCCCACCAGCTTTTTAATTCAGATCTGGTGCAGACTTGTGGAAGTAAATCTCCCTCTTCTGCTCAGTCTCACTTTGGTTCACTTAGATACACCTGAAGTAATTTATTTTATAGAAGGACATCAGCTGGACAGACAAGGTAACAGTGCCAAGCAGAAGAGGGAGGAAGGGGAATGGAGGAGGGAAATTCAAAATGCAAAATGCCTTCAAAGTAATAAACCTTCCTCACTGAGCTATAAAAAGTCCTCTTCAACATCCAACAGCACATACCACAAGACTGGGAATATATGAACAATGTATCCTTTCAAGAAAAAAAGAATTACATAGGATTCTTGGAAATAGACTTTGTCAACAATCTTCATAGGGGTAAGCAAAAGTACGATTTACCTCCATCCTCTATTCCTGACAATGTTCTGCTCACAGCTTCTCCCCCACTACCCAGGGATTAAAGACAGAGAAAACAGAATGAAACACAGAGAGATAAGAAAAAGGCATTGGCTTTGATACTTCCCGAGTGTTCTTTTCCTTCATGTGTTTGGAAAAATCGGGTGCCACAAAAAATAGATGATGAATTAAAAAACCCAACAGTAAAAAACACTAGATGAAAGACTTCTTGATCTTCTTCACTCAAGCTTCTGCCTGGATAAGAATGTTTCATCTCTCCCTACTTACTAAAAAAGACAGAGTAAGCAAAACACTGTCCCTGGAGCAAAATTCTCCTTTACAGTATGTTTCATAATATTTCATCAAGTGTGGTCTCAGAGAATGGACATTGTGTCCAGAACTACAACACCTTCCTTGTCTGTGCCTAATTTGTTTAGCATAGAGCTGTTGATGGCCATATCTAAAATTTATCTACTTGTCTACACATCACCAACAATTGATACAGTAGCACATTAAAGCAACAATGCCACCACTCAAAGAAAAATTAAAGATATAAATGCTGGGATTTTCCTTCCTGAAAAAGGAAGAGGTGTCATCTGAAGCTTAGCAAGAATCTAGTCTCATGCTACTTGTTCATAAAAAGAAACTGACTCCTGTGATGGAAGAAGAGCTCCACAATCTCTGAATTTTAAGTCTCTTCTCTACACAGCAAAGATTAATATGTAAGGAAAAAAAAATTTCAGAGAAGGGATCTCTGCCAGTTGGCAGTGACACACCAAACTTGAGACTTTCAGAAGTCTTTCAGAAGTTTTAAAAACAAGAAAAGGAAACTGCTCATTTTAGATTCTCCTGTTTGCTAAGGTGGCATTCAGAGGCTGAGCTGGGTGTAAATTGCTACAGTTGAAGTCATTCTATTTTGAGAGCAGCCTTTTTCTAAAGACAATGTAGTTCCTGAAAATGTAAACTGTTTTTTCTCACCTTGGTGGGATATTAGCTAGGAACTCTGATCCTGATCAGTCCTGTATCAATGCAGTTAGCTGTATTTTTCTCATCTCAGAAAAATAAAGGCCTTTTGGTTTCCTATGAAAAAGCACAGTAGTGGAAGAGAGACTACCATATCAGAAACACTTCTCAATCTCCCCTGGACAGTGCCTCATATTTACAGTGCCATCAAGAGACAAATTTGTGAAAGCCAGGGTTTGGGAAAGCACTCTTTTGTTCGGTTAGTTCTTGGAATCCTTTATTTTCCTAACCAATTTAACCTTGAGGCACCATTTAAAGGATAATCCACATTTGTCTCTTTTCTAAGCCAAATGAATATTCACAACTGGAAACAAAAGAACACAGAGGATTAACTGAGAAACAGCCTTTTAAATGATGAATTATGAAGAAATAAGGAAGGATAAGAATAGCTATGAATGAGCTGCTCAGTGTAATTGAGAAGTGTTTAAACTAGTCAGAGATCTACTGTCACAGTTTTTAAAAGGTGAGCTTATAAAAGATGGGATAGAAAACTACAGGTGTACTTCGAGCTGTTAAGGGAGAGCAACAATGGAAACTGGTATTCTTGGGGACTGGGAACAAACACAGTATATTATCTTTCCCATAAAATGTCAAACTCACTGGAGGCCAAGAGGTGCATCAATTTATCTGTGGTGCAAAGTCAGAGTAGTCTATGGAGTACTATTAAAAATTAATATAGCCTATTTCAATGCTACAGGTTTGATTTGTAGTTGGGCAGTAGTTTAACATATGTTTAATCTGATTGAGAATGTAAATGGTTCAAAGAATGACAGCCAGAACAACTCAGGGGCAGTAGTTGGCACTTATATGGCTTTGCTGCAGAATCATAAAAGCAAGTAATCATAGCTTAGTTATAAAATTCTGCATTTACCTGAAATAAGTAATTCATTTTGTTTCACTGTTGATTTCTCCATCGGCACAAGGGAAACCATGACACACGCAGAGGGTGGTGAGACTGGACTCCTCCAGTTTTAAACTGTAAAATGAAATCTCTTGAGAGAAATTAATTTATTGCTTTAAGTTTGCTAGATTTAGGTAATATTTGTATTCAAATATATAAGGTACTTTTATGTTATATGATAAGGTGAAATGATTCTGTGAGTCGATCTGCTCTGAAGTCTATTTGGACAAGCATGGAGTATGCCCATTGTGTTCCTTTAAACTTAATTATTTACTTGCACATAACCCACCTGCAGAAGTGTCTCCACCTCACCCCACCTATCAGTGGGACCCTGCTGCAAGACAGAGTTATTTCCTTTTCTCTTTACAAAAGTATAGCATGACTGACTGCCCTTTAAGTGTATTATTGACACTCTGCTTTGAAGCTCTCAATACGATTGTTGAACCTATTGTTTCAGCCTCCATAATTAGAAGGAAGAGAGGGAAGATGAGAGCCAGGGGGTCTGTATTTGCACTGTGTAATGGAGCAAACTGAGGATATTTCTTAACTCCTACTGGCTAAGGCTGCCCTAGCACTGGAATATAATTATGTTAACACGGAATGGATCTTGTGGTTGTAAAATACCTTTTCCTGGAGTTGTCTCGGGCCTTGTGACAGGCTCTGGGCTGCAGCACTGTGAGAAGAGTGACCTGCTGAGTGCCAGGTCTCCACACTGAATGCTGCAGTGACCCAGGCACAGCACAACCAGAGATGCGATTTCTCCATTCGGCACTTTGGGTGGTGCCTTCAGAATGCAGCTGGGAAGGGGCATGGCAGTGTCACACACAAGTACCATGACAGTGTCACACAGAGTGTAGCAATCTGAACAAGCCTGAAAAACCCAGCAGAAGATTATTAATTTGTGCAAAGTTTTGGAAATGTTGAAGCACAGCATTCAGACCAAGGCAGCACTTTCAGTTGCCTGGTACAAATCATGTCCCAGGCCTTTCTCTGCCTTCCCTGCAGCACAGCGAGACCTCAGCCCCTGGCTGAGCTGGTACTCAGAACAGGAGAGAAGCTGTAGGTATCACATTTTGTCCTATTTGCTGAAAAATTCCAATAGCTGCAGTGCTGTCAGTCATCCAAAACTCAGCATAGATTGACACCCTGATTACTCCGTGTGCTGCCACATAAGACATAATAGCCAGCATGTGTCTGTTCTGTTTTTCCATTAATTTTCATTTTTTCTTCCAGATCTCTCTGTGAAATTAAGAATATGTAGAAAATTGCATCTGTCCTGCCTTCTCGAGAATGTACTTCATTATTCTTTAAAGAATAAAGAGAGTAGTGATCTGCAAAACCCAACAGTTTTATAAAATTCTGATTTTCATTTTTGTATTTCAACCACTTAATTTATATCTAACTAAAAATTATCATTAATCTCTTGCTTTCAAAGATTTTTAAACCCTAAAGATCTCTTGCAGAATAAAGAAGGATTTCAAGTCCAGTATAAATAGAAGTTTTATTTGAGTAACTTTCAAGACTCGTATCTGTAGTATAGAATGAATAAAAGTTAGAAAATGTCCAGGTAAAAGCTCTAAAAAAAAAGTTATAGTCTTTATGGGGGATAAAGTTGCTAGGATTTGAAAATTTGAAAATTTGTCTACCTTCTTAAATTCATCATCACAGAATTTGTTTTTCCTGCAGTGTTCCAGAACTCTCTTTCCCATGGATGATTCATTTGGTAGATTATATAAGATTTTATTTTACAGTTCTCATAGAAAATAAAAATAAAATTGAATGCATGGCTAGGGAACAGATTGACCTTTTATACTTCCAGATTCTTCACAGATGTTTTCTTTAATGTTTTTTTCATTTGCCAACACTGTTTCCTAATTTCCTTTTTTTATTTTATTTAATAGCTCCTTGCACCTGCAAATCTGAAAACACTGTAACATGTCACTACATACTCACAGCCCAAATCTGTGAATAGGAAACAGGCACAAGGTGATAAAGTCACTTGCCAAGCATTGCAGGGTTGTCCAGTCCTAGAAGCACAATCTAGCATGTTATCTTTTGTAACACACTGGAAAATATTTAACTTCTCTGCCAGTAGCTGAACCACCCTTCACTCACCTTATATCTAAACAATTTTTGGAACATGGAACTGGGTTCTTTAGGTGCTAATACAGGCCTAAGTTATAATAATCACAGTTATTACAGCTGATAATATAAAGCAGATTTTTGATACTTTTGACTACATTCAGTTTTGCATGTACTGATGTTCTGCAGTTCTCCTAAGAGGAAAGGATCCGTCTCTTTGTGCACAGGAAAATCCTCCCCTGCTGCAGACTTCCCATGGTGACACCTAAAGTGTGCTCTGTGCTGCAGAGAGGCTCCAGTCTCTGTGAGTATTCCTTCCCACAGGAAAGAAAAACTTGTCTTGAAGTGGAGGTAGGAGGTGGGTAGGATGGGAGCCTTTTTCCACGAGTGAGATGCACTTCTGTACCCTACAGCTGAAAGTACTGAGTGAAGCCCCCATAACTGACCAGCCTGCCAGCGATAAAGGGAAATTAGTTTTCCTGTCTTCTAGAAGGTGGGAACACAAAAGGTTGTTAGAACATCAGCTGTGGATGTTATGTCACTTGAGGACCTAAAATAGAAATATTGTTAATTTTAGGAACATTTTCAAATATTTTAAATCTGTGTGTAGAATATCCATGGAAAATATTCTTAAATTAAAATTTTCAATATTAATTCTAAGATCCATAATTAGTCATAAAACCAAAGCATAATATATGTCATTCAAGTCTAATAAAAAAACCTTAAATTTCACTTATGAGCATTTTACACAGACACCCAGATTGACTACATGAAGCTGGCAAAAGAAAAAAATCTGAAAAACTAACAAACAAACCAAAAATTTCCCACCTCCTCCTCCAAAATTCCACCATACAGATTTTCTATCTACATTAACTTTTCTTGGATAGATATCTGTGAACACACTGATGGAAATTTCAGCTAGTTTTGATGAGCTACAGAACAGATGCATAGAAGGAAGGAGGGAGGGTAAGAGATTGTGCAGAACTTCAAAAATAAATGTTTTATGCTTATTCATTAACGTTGTGCAAAGAAATATGATAAATAACAATTACAGAACTATCAGTGTCTGTAAATAAAACTGTGCAAAGGAAAAGAGGAGAAATTTGTTTCCAACCATCTTTATGGTTAATGAATGTCTCATCTCTCCAATTAACAGTTCCAGTCTTCTGTTCTGAAAAAAACAGCTGGATGAAATGACTCTGCCTTAAGCATGGATTGGAGGACGTGCCTTCTAACATGCATTTTCCTTGGTCTAAGTGTCACAATTCCCTGTGAATGACGCCACAGATCTGATTGACATGACAGTATCTTCAAACTAAACAGAAGCAAATTGCTGCCCAAAGGCATCAGCAGTCAAAACACTGCTGGTAATTACTCTTGAAGTTAGAAATTCCTCCAGGGATACCTTTCCTATCAAACAATTAAAATCACATGTTATCAGACACAAGTTTCATTTCTGTGATTTTGTTTGGATTGAAAGACATAGAAATTTCTCCAATATTTCTCCATTTTCTGAGATATTTGTGGGGTTTTGCCTCCATTTCCCTGTTCCCTCCTCTCCAATTATTTTTTTCTTCTTTTGGGTGCAGAGACTTGTTACTAGCTCACTGTGGAGTTTTGAAATATGTGATAGAATATTTCTGCAGTACATAAAGGAAATTTAGCCAGTGGCCAGGTGGGTAAAAAACATTTGTGGGCTGGTTTTCCCTTCTTCATTCAACATATAGAATTTACAAATTCATTGTGTCAAATTCTGTGTTTCTTTGGTCATCTCAGGGTGTGGTTTCTCCATGTATGCTTCTAACCAGGCAGAAGCATGATGGCAGAGCCACCTGAAGTGGTAGGATATCCATACCACAAGATTGTATCCCAACAGTATATCAGTGTATCAATACCAACCTGTTACACAAATTTCTGATGCACCAATCTGATTTTTTTTCGCCTTTTTGTAGAAAAAGATATTCACACCATATTTTAGGCGCAATCAAAGCTGAGGTACTGCCTCATATAAAACATTTGCAAAAGACTGAACCCTTAATTACTTCTGAACCCACTGCCAGAGGTCAGACCTCCATGGCCACCAGGAGCCCCAGTTCCAGGGAGCCTGAACTCCAGCTCACCTTGACATCATCATGCTGATCATGCCTCTAGAACACTCCTAACTCACACTCCTATTGCACACACAGCAATACTACAGGACAGTTTTAATTAAGGGGATATAATTGTACATTTCAGTGAAGAAGGATGAATTCAAGCACTCATGAACTTTATGCATTTGTTTATCTCCTGTTGAGCCTCCAGGGCTTTTGACCCATGCTGGTGAGATTGCAGAACATTAGTGGAAGCAAAGACACTTTAAAATCCTCATTGCAAAATTGCTTTAATGAGTAATCAGCAGCACATCTTTAAGCCTGTCACACTGACCTTTCCCTGCATGCTTTCTCTTTCTTTTTTTTTTTTTTTGCATTAACAGCATTTTACTTAATACCATGTTAAAAAAAAAAAAAAAAAGCTGCGGAAAAGGATTTTAAAGCTTTCCTTTCAATTTTAACAATGAAATACACATATTTCACCTCTAAAACTTGCTGATACTATAAATTGTGTTACGTAGTGAAAAAAGATACTTTTTCAGGATGGCACCTTGACAGTCCATGCGTATGAGCCCCACTGTAGTGATTTCCTTCTCATGTCTGCTTAGTCCAACAGCTCAAACAAAGTTCTCCCCTACTTTTGTTTGCACAGCTATTTCCTGTTCTAAGAGGTCAAAAAGGTGATTAATTCTTAAAAAGTATTGAAAATATAAACCAATATAGATCCTATCAGTGTCAACCATATCAAAACCAGAAACACTGAGGCACAGAAGACTGGTAATTCTCCGTGATTTTGAATGTATTAAAGGTGTGATTTCACTGTTAGCAGCACATGTGCATCCAAACTAAAATAAGCTAGGCATGGACAGAGGCTGAACAGAGGACTGAAAATGAGAAAAAAAGTAAAAAATAAGCAGGGAAAAAAAGGCACAGAATTGGAAATTATGGAGATTATATACAGAAATTAATTCAGACATTTCGTCTGTAATTTCTAAACAGGCTGTAACTTCCTAATTTGTGATTTGTAGAAGCCTTTCCAGGAAGAATTCTGCATGGGAAAAATACATTTATAGCTGTACTGAAGTGTTTCGTAAATTAATATCTTTGCTAATTGTTCTTGTTTAAAAATTCAGAAGAAAGAGAAAATATTTAATTTCAAAGTTTTTTTAACCAAAATGTTTTGGTTTTAATCAATACTAAATGTCCTTTGATGCCTACACATTCATTGATTTGGTCTGTTTTTAAAGCTGCCAGCAAACAGAAAAAAACTGTTATTCATGCCGGTCTAATTATAGAATATGCATATGCAGTTGAGAAAACCATGCATACTTATGACAATTATTTGTGCTTGGACTTCCTCAAGCACTTTTCTGAGGACTATCTTTTTAGATATGTATAATTTTATTCCAGAATTTTTTTGCTCTTGTTTGAATACTGTTCTAATATCATCACGCATTTCTTTGCAGAGAAGAAAGCAAATTTAATGTAAAACTGTGAATTTGATTTGCAATAAACCTTAGCCTTACTTAGAGTTGTTTGCAAAACTATTCTGTGATTTTTCTATTCTTATGTTCCATTTTACAGGACCAAGTGGATGTAAATAGAAATATGTAAATTCCTCCCAGTTGTGAGGAGGGAATATAACACAATCTGAAGGTGGGTTTGTGAGCACTGAAGCTAGTGTAGATGCTTACTTATATTTAGACCTGTGAGTTATTTTTCCTCTATATATTTATTGACATTGATACTTTCTTTCTTTAGCAGAATTTGAATTAGGAATAAAGGGCAAGTTGAAGGCATCAGGAATTATTCTCTTGAGCCAAACCAGCTTTTGAGTGGTCTTCTTGCCCAAGCACTTATTAATACAAATTTATCACTATAAATTTTTCATTAATACCTATTTCTCTTCTTACACATTTAGCACATAAAAACTTAGGCCTCTCATTTTTGGGTTGTCCCAAATTTCCAACAAGAGATTTCAGGTTTCTTTGGTTCTAAATCCTGTAAGAAGCCTTGAACTGTTGGCTGCCTTTGGTTGTAAAAAAGTGAGAGGAAGGACTCTGAAGTAAAAAGTTTTCACTCATCTCCTGGTCCCTCATGCATTTGGATTATTTGGTGAGCTTGCAAATGTTCAGTGGTTCCAGTGAGTGCCCTGAGCCCTCCCTAGAACCAGGGGTGGATGGCGGTGAGGATGGGTGTGAGGCGGGGCTGGGCTCTGATAAACAGCTCCCAGAAGGCTCTTAAGTAGCATTCTGCCAGCAGGCTCATTTATTTTGCATCTCATTCTGTGAAGCTGCATTTACAGCACCTCTTCCAAAGTATGGTCTGTGAAGGGCAGCAAGTGCATCTCAAAAATGCAGGAGCTAAAAGCTTACAGTTCACATCAACCTAAGGGCAAAGGTTTTGCAAAGGACTTTCACAGAGCATTTAGAGCGAGGCAACTCAACAGCAGCAGCCTTTCCTCCAGATCTTCACAAGGATCAAGTGGGAGGTTTTGCTATTATAAACATTTCTGGTCTACATTTCAAAGTCTCCATCACGGGTGATTATCTAAAGATTTCTTCATTTACTCTTCACAGAAACTCTTTCCAGCAGTCAATTTCCCTGATCTGCCTCTGCAAACAAACATGGCTGCAGCACATCTTAGGTAACACTTTTCCTTCTCACAGGAGAAGTGTGAGCACAAGTGAACATTTTCATAGGCTACTTTCTTAAGGATTTATAACACAATCTCAATGCAAACATTGGAATACTTATCAAAGTATAACTGTGAGAGGGAGGAGTCAAGGAACAAAGGGAGTACGATTAAATTGCAAACGCAGAATTGTGGAAAAAAGGTTTTAATTCTGAAATAAGGATTTACTGAACCTTTTCACTGTGAAATAAAATTAATTAACCCCTGAGCAATACTGACTCAGTAGTTTCCCCGCAAAGAATCCAGGATCCTGGTCTGTGAAGATGCCAATCCTTGTGCCTTTGTGTGACACATCTCACTGGTCACCTATGAGCAATTTCAAACTTGCTTGGTTACAGTGAATGCTATCAGGGAAGTAGATTGCAGAGTATAAAATCATTCACACCATCCCTATTTTTAAAATTCTATTTTCAAAATCCTGTTTAATTTACTTTTTTGGTCACAAACATTCAGATTTTCTGAGGTGAATCCCTGCTTTTCCCTTTGCTGCTTCTCAGAGGACAGGCAAAGCATGAACAGAGAGGTGTGTCAGGAATGGGCTGTGAGATGCCTTCTATATATTCCATTGGTTGAATCAGGATTTCTAAAATTATTTTTATCCTCTATTTTCCACTTTTATCTGGAGACAATAGCCTTTTTTTGCAACTTGTCAAGGTATAAATATGGAAGACTTGGCATGTTTTTATGTTAACTGCAATTGGTAATCCATTTATTGAATGATACCTTCAGGACTTTATTCTTCCAACCTAAAGCCTGAGTTATTTAAAGGTACTACTAAATATATCTTATAAGCAAAAGCCACCTGCATTAGTTGTGGATTAGTGGATGAGCAGGGTGCCCAAAACACAACTGAAGTGATGCCATGATGCAGGTGGGTGGCCACTTATGGTATCTCAGATGTGTGGGGATAGCAACATCTGTGAGGAAAGCACACTGGAGATTCCACACTGAAGCATTCCTGCCTATGCCATTTATCAGCGATCAAATTGTAAATGTGAAACAATTAGTTAAAACCCAGAAAGATCTCTATGAATTATGCTTTTTGCATTTTTTCAATTTACGGTAAATAATGTTCAATCAGATTAAATCAGAGTGGAAAGTCATAATACTGGGATAATATTAAATTCTTATAGGTAGATTAATACATTTGTTATGGTTTGCCATGTGTTTATTACAGGGCAGGGGTTAAAATTTCAATGTTAATTGAAACATTTGAAAAATTGAAAACAATTTTACTGTTGTTTTTTGTTGCTATTTAACCCTTCTAAGACCATCTGAAATCCAGGATCTATTAAGCGCAAACATTTTAAGGAAAAAATACAGCATATAATTATTTTCCTTTCAAAAATAATTCAGTCTGCTCTGTAGGTAGCAGAGAATGTTCAAGAACACATCTGTGTCATGAATTTCAACACACATTGTCCAATGTGAGATTTGAAAGGCAATTTTCTAAATTCCAGCAAACGGACTCTTTTCTCTGACAATGATGAGTCACTCTAGGATTTGAAAGTAAAAAAAAAAAAAAAAAAAAATCTTAATTCCTGTATTCCTATGGAAAGAAGCAGACATCAGGCTTGCAAGATACTTTGGGAAAATTTTGCTTTAACGGTTTCCTTTAGCTGTCCAAATTCGAGAACATGAACTCATAATAGCCATCTTCCAGGCAAAGCATTCAGAAACTGTAACATAGCATTTGGCTGACTCAAGCTTGTCTCTTTCTGTAACAGAAATTGGCTTCCCTGCTACCCCATGACTTACCATCAGTGGTAAACACTCTCCAGAACCCTTTTGAAAGGGATGATTCATCCCTGGGGTATTTTTAGGAATTTGTTAACTTGCATTTAGCTTACTATGCTGGTAGCCAATAAACAGAGTGAAGACAAGCCTTGAGTAGTCACACATAAACCATTTTGAATGCTATAATTGTACAGCATTATCTTGGTCTGTAGACTGAGTCATCTGCTGGTTAAGCAGAATGGAAAAAACAGAATAAGACCGTTGCTACAACAGGGATTTTGATAAAATTCTAAAGGAATCAGTGCTAGCAACTGGATTAAATTTATTTTTCCAGGATTACACCTGCTTGTTCCAGGCACAGCTAGAAATCTGTGTGGATTTTTCCAAACTTACTGGTCTTATGTGTGAATATCACATGATTCAAAGTGCCAATATTACAGAAATAACACAGTCTAATGTACTGATATAACTTTTTGAGCAAGCTTGACTCCAGACAGAACCCTTTCTGTGTCTTGTATTTCAATCCATCCGAAACAAAAATGAAACGCAGCAGGCACTGCCTATTGTATGTGGCTGGGGACCCAGTTTTTGCTGACACTTGGAACTATGCCCAAACCGAGGTGAGGAAAGGGCTGGGGGATGAGGCGGGGGGACAGGGCAGAGGCTGGTGTGGAAGAAGAGAGAAGGAGAATGAGAAAGAATTTTTTAGTAGCTGACCACCACTTGAAACCAAGCGCAAATCAGAAACAGGTTTTGCAGTACTTAGCCTAACAGGAAGGTAATAAGTTAGTGAGATTTTACACCATCCTTGGGACTGTGAAACAGAAACCAGCTTTTGGCAGACAGATTAGGGGAATGACACTTCATGGAGAATGGAAAGTGATGAGTTACAGGAACTTGGCACACTGATCAGATCATCTTATCCTCCCACTCCAAGCAATAAGATCCTGGCATCCTACTTTACACAAATATCAGAAACATGATCTTCGTGAAAGCTCACATGTATTAGAAGCCAGTGACACAGTCTGTCATGTTCCTCTGCAGAGAGCTCTCCTTCAGCGTGTGTCATGAGTTGTCTGGCTACGTTACGTATAATGAATTGAGCCTGAAAAGTAAACAGCTGTTTGGAAAATATGAACAATTCTGCTTTTTCTTTTGAAGGATGCTGAATTAGTGAAAGAAAGTTATTTTTCGAAGATCACAGTAAAATTGCACTAGAAGACAAATAGGATTTTGATGAAACTTATGCCAAAAATGTTGCAAAACCCTTTAATCACGTGCCAAGATACCTGCTGAGTTCTTTAGCACCCAATTAACAAATAAATGAACAGGTGAGAGGACAAAGATCCTTGAAGTCTGTCTCCTTTACGACTTGCCTGAAGGCTTCCAGGATTTTCAAATTCATAGGTCAACAGATGGGCTCATTGGATTTAGGAGCCTGGAAACTCTGAAAGCTTCACAATTGCTGCCCTGGCTCTTCAGTGACCATGATAATTCCCAGCTTTTCAGATAATGCTGCTCTCCGTCTCTTTGCTTTGGACATAATGAAATATTCATTGAGCCAAAATGGTCTGTCTCTATGGTTTAGTAGTTTAGGACACCACCTGATTTAAAACAGGGATTTAAATTCAAGCTGATGGATGCCTTTATATTGAAATACCAGCTGGCACAGGAAATGGGATTCAGATCACTGTCCTAATTATCAGGCTATATAGCAACTTTAATACTCTGATCAATATTTTATTATGAAATGTAAAATGGAATAGAATACCAGAAGCAGTGGAAGAAGACACCTATCTCAATGCAACACTTGTATCTCAGGAGTCAGAAGGGTCTGAGTCCTTCTTTGCAAAAGGAATAGAAGCGAAGTCCCCTAATCCTGTATTGATATTTGGCACCCACATTCTCCTAGTTATGGCTGGAACTTTATTATGAGTGTTTTAGTACAAATTTGTGAATAGTTATACTTTCCACTACACCACATTTTTCAGATTAGCTCTTAGGAAAAGAAATAAGATACAGTGTAAAGTTCCCAGATCTGATTTCTGATTTCCACCAGAAATCAGAAGTGTTAACAATTTTGTTATGCAATGTCATGATAAAAAGATTCTTGCAATTTATTCACATAATTTAAACAGAAAAAAAAACAAACAAACCACTGTTGAGTGTAATGACAATTAACTGACACTATTCAACAGCTAATTTATCACAAGTATTTTTAATTTTTTTATTACATACACATATATATGCATATGTAACAAAAAAATTGAACATTCTTCCATCGAAAACTAGTGGTAAGTATTTAAGTCTGTATTATATTTTTTTGAAAGTTGTTTATACTATGCCAATTTTCTTCAATTTCGAACCTGCATTTAAGACTAACAGCTTTTTAATAGAGAAAGCCACCTGCAGATACACTTATAGCTGATGTTCCATCAGATTCTGTGGGTCTATGTCAACCTTACAGAGGTTACATACAATTACCATCACCAGCTTTGCTGCTACTTCTCTGTCTGTTGTGAACAAGATGACATTAAGAGAATGTTTCTCCAAAGACTTTCTGGTGCTGTTGCTGCCTATTAACATAAAGAAGAAAGAGTGTTGAAACAAGCATGAAAGGTTTGCTGCTCTTTTGTTCCTTCATCTGCAGAGAAAGTTCTCTCATTAATTTCCATAAGACAAACATCTTCCCATGGTACCATCCAAGAAGGTACTGACAAAAATGAGACCAGATGCCTTTCAGTAATTCTATTTGAAACACTTTCTCTGTCAAAATTAGCAAAACAGAGTTGGGGCTGTCTGTTGAAAGAGCAATGAGATGAAAGCGATGCTGCAACCTGATATTCCTGTTGGGATTTCTTCAGCGTAAATTCAACTTAAACACCCTTTCTAGAGCATGGCACTAAGGGCAGCAAAATAGAAGAAAAAGGCAAGAATGAAATGTTACAGATGCAGAACCAGGAATTCAGGAAGTGTTCTGCAGTATGAAATGAAAGCCTGACACCCAAAGGCTAAAACAGAACCACTGCAAAGCTGGGGATCGTAACCACACTGGTTTTTTTTTTCCTATTTCAGTGGGGTTTTGTCTCCATTCTCTTTTCTTGAGGAAAATTATTGCCTTGCTCTCTAAGAGCATTCCCAAAGAACATGAAGTGAAACCACAACCGGGGTGTAATTGAATATAACCTATATTTCAGTGAAAGCACCTCCTAAATATCTGTATTTATGCCTAGTATATGCACACAGGAAATGCATATACCCCTGGCAGAGGAGACCAGTAGTGATAAAGGTCCCGTGTCTTGTTCTCTGACATCTGAATTTGATCATTGAAAGTGTCATAACACCTACAGAAAATTCAAGTTATAATTTCACATTAGGAAGGTGGTAAAAAAAAAGATGCTGCAGTTCCCCATCACAACACTTTAACACATTCCTGATAGGGTTTGCTGCATCTGATTATCTTGCAGCTGTTCTTGGTGAGGTTTTTTTGTCTAGCTGGCATGGACACTGAGAAATTGCTTTAAATAAGATAAATCTCAGATAATTTCCTTAGGTTAGGTCTTATTATACCTTCTTGGTAGTTAATAGTAAGTATCACCACACAGCAGTTCACAAAGATAGTTTAAGACTGTTTAAGACTACACTGAGACAAAAAATCAGACCAAAAACACAACACAAATTACACGCCAGTTGCCCCCAGCTGTCACAAACACAATGAAAGTCAATTTGGGCGCTACTGAAATTATCAGTCTTGATCAGAAACTTATACAATGAGGTCATTCAAACTGACATCAAATGCTAACATAATCAATACATCCTGTTTTCTGGAGAAGCCTGAGTTCTCAAATGCTCTGGCACTCCTGCAATGATGCCTCACCAGTCACCCTGTGGGTACAGTTTTACCAGACTGGCTTCATGCTTCTTGACTTTTAGTTCAGTCAATTTATGATATTATGTATTTTCTTGAATGACTGCTACTAAGGCAAGGATAGATCATGATTCTAATTACATTCTTTCAGATTTTTATCATTTATGTACGTAGCTTTATCTGTAGTTGTGAGCTCCATTTTATATTTTGTCCAATGTGTCTGACTAACAGGAACTTCAAATCACCAATAAACCATGTTTGACACTCCCTTGTTTAACTCAAATCTCCTCAGTTCCCCTATGTGTATGTAACATAACCAGTCTGGCCAAATTCTTCCATTTCCACCCACAGCAATTTCCAAAATGAGATCATGATTCATTCAGTGGTGCTTTTATTCTGAACATAAACTTATGTTTAAATAGCTTCATGACTGGCATCTACTCTTACAAAGTCTGAAGAACAATTTACAAAGGGATTTCCTTTTAGATCCCTGTTATTTATGAGCTGCATGACATAAGCATGTAAAGCTCTTTTAAAGACATAATGGAGCTTTTAGTGAATTTCCCCATTAATTGGTCTTAAAGAATTTCTGGTGCTAATGCTTTTGCAATTATTTTGTAGTGTCTTGATTTTAACAGCTCCAGTTGCTGTGTCTCCTACTGTGTTGCATCCAGAAATGAAAATGTACGCAAGGGGGAAATAAAAATATCCCACACATTAAAAATATCCACAAATCAAAACAAAAGCCAAAGGGTTTAGGAGACCAAACTGAATATCCATTTGTGTATAACTGGGGATTAAATTGAGAGTTTACTATTAGTTGAAAAACTAATTTTCTAGAGACCAAAACCAAATGTTTATTTTAATTAGCAAGGCCTATCAACACCTAATATGCCACCTTAGCAATTGATAATCTTTCAGGCAGTCTTAACATAAGAAGCTGACTTTAAAGAAGTATTGCTGTTATTATTATTAATGCCTTACAAGAAAATGTTGAAGTATTTCTTTTTTCATCATGATCTTGCAAATACACAGCAAACATATACTATCAAGATGCGGTTATACTATCAAGATGCAGTTTTTGCTGTGGTCTCTATAATTTTCCAACACTGCTTAGCATTTTCTTTGCTTTTTGACTGTACTAAGCTCTGAGAAAATAAATGATTTCCACAGAATTTGCTGCTAAAATTCACTCTACATTAGTAATGGTAAACCAAGATTGAATACCAAAGTTAAGGCTCATCCCTCATAATGATATTACTTTACGTTTATTCACACCAAGGTTGACATTCCATGCTATTTTTGTCACGTATTCAGAACAGCTAGGATTTGGCTAGGTTCTTATGAAATGCTGCTGCACAGTCACCGTGCATTTTTTGCAGCTTTGAACAACTTGAGTTTCAAAGACTTCCCGTTAGATTTTTGTCACTTCAGCTATTCCCCCTTTCTAGGTAGTTTATGGGTAACTTTCTAGATAATTCATTGATAAGTTAACAGCACAGATCACTGAGGTATGCTATTGATCACTTCACTCTGCTGGCAATACTGACAATAAATCCAGGCAACCCTGGATGTACGGACAGACTGGGGAATGAGAGTCTGGAAAGCAGCACCATGAAAAGGCACCTGGGGGTCCTGGTCCATGGCAAGTTGAACCTAAGCCAGCAGTGCCCTGGCAGCCAGTAGGGCCAAACCTGTCCTGGGGACATCAGACACAGCCTGGCCAGCTGGGCAAAGGAGGGATTGTCCCACTCTGTTCTGGGCTGGGTCAGTTATGGGTGCCCCATTAAACTATTAGAGAATGTCCCAAGGAGAGCAGCAAAGGTGGTAAATGGCTCTAAGGAGAAGCTGTATGAAGAGCAGCTGAGGTCACTTGGTCTATTCAGCTTGGAGAAAAGGAGACTGAGGGGAGATTTCACTGCAGGTTCCTCACAGGGGGAATAGGAGAGATAGACGCTGATCTCTTCTCTGTGGCAACCAGTGAATGATCTAAAGTCATGTCAGGGGAGGTTTAGGTTGGATATTAGGAAAAGATTCTTCCTCCAGAGGGTGGGTGGACACTGGAACAGGCTCCCCAGGGAAGTGGTCCAAGCCTGGCAGAGTTCAAGAAATGTTTGGACAATGCTCTCGGGACTGTGGTGTGACTCTTGGGGATGGTGCTGTGCAGGGCCAGGAGTTGGACTTGATGATCCTTGTGGGTCCACTCCACTTCAGTATACTCTGTGATTCTGTAATGTGTTTTCCATTTTCTGGCCAAGAGTTTGTCTTATTCATGTTGTCTTCCTTTTGCATATGGATGATAGTGCATAAATATGGAAAGTTCAAAAAAACTTAAAAATGGTGCTTTGAGTAGATAACCCATGTAGAGATGCAAGCATCTTCTTCATGACCATTTATTATTCACTCAGAAAAACCTTCAACAAGTTAAAGTTCCAAAGGCATTTTGGAGAGTCAAGTAGCTTTTATGAACCTACTCTCCATTATCCACATCACTGCTAACTAAAGAGCTGCAGTAGGTTTGTTTAGACAAAACTAACATACAGAAAATCCAGCTTACTACATCACTCCTATCATGTTAATATGAGTCTTTATTGCATATTGTCAGATCCTTGTGGCATGGCTGTAAAAACAACAGATTAACATTTCTCCAGATTTTCCATAAATATTTTTTAAAATTTGGCATAATATTAACCAATTTTGAGCCCTTTGAGACATAAGCATTTCTGAGTGAAGGACTGAATACTACAGTTATGGCTCACCTATTTCAGCCTTAACTTCTGTTTAGGAGTTCCGGGTAACCCATGGTTCTGCTAATGTAGTCTGCAATGATTTTTTTCTCTTCAGTGCGAATCACATTCTCTTTTCTCATATGAAAGTAAAGAAGATAAGGTTTAAGAACCTCATCACACTTTTTCAAACTGAGAAAACACACAGAGATGGGTTGTCTACTCAAGGCACCATTTTTAGTCCTTTTTGAACTTTGCATATCTATGCACTATCATCTACATGCAGAAGGAAGAATGAACAGGAATAAATTCAAGTTTCTTTGAAAAAAATTGGTCAGAAAATTCCAGAGGTCAAATGCTTTGCTGAGAAACTCTGGTTGTTGATAAATAGGAGAATGTGAGGAATCTATTTAAAACAACTTGGAACACTGTTTAGGAGGCTCTTGTTCTTCTGAGCAGGGTCATATGAAAAGGTCACCTGATGTGTGTAGAGCTTGACTGACATAAATCTGCAAGAATCTCATGCAAAGCAACTGCATCAAAACAACAAGGTCATTTTACAAAATAAGCAGGATGAAAGCAGCAGTATTAATTTAGGATATGAATAGGGTTCAGGAGTCCATGTGTTTAAGCATTTACTGTAATTTGTCAATGTAGTTCTCAGTAATAGGAGACAAGATATGAGGAATGCGAATCTGACTCTTAAGAATACACTGATGTTATCACTGGAGTTTTCATTTCTTTCAATGTACTAAATCAAATGAATGTGCAGTGATTTAAAATCATCACTCTGCTCCCATAAATCAAAGATTTAACAGTTATGACTTTTTCAGTATGAAAGGAAAGAGAACCCAAGCCACTTCTCAATATTCCTGCTTAGTCTTAGCTTTGCAATACAGTACAGCTATTCCAGAAATTATGTTCTATAATATCCTCTACTGAAAATCTGGTTTTATCCAAAAGGTTGCAGTATTCATTCCTCTTCCTGTCTGTAGCCTGTATGTTGTCCCTTTCTATCACCTCAAGGAAGGCAGGAGGATCCACACAGCAGGATATTGATGACCGGTCCAAAAGAAGCTACCACTGCGTGTCTGCCTTGGGTCTCAGTTTGACTTACTTACATAAACACCCAGGCTGGAAACAGAGAACTTGAAGCTGTTGTTGGGGTTGTCTGCAAGAACAAAGAAATGTGTGTTTTGCATCTGTGGCTGATCAGCCCTGTCCCCCAGTCAGTGTTTCTGGATGATCAGTAGACTTAATATTATCTTTATGCTGATGTGCTGGTGCCCTGTGGGAGGCACCATAATTCTTTTCCCTTCTGGAAGGACAGTGAGTTTGGAGAGGATCTGTAGCCAGTACAGTGTCTATATGAACAGGAGAGGTAAGGCTGAGCTGCAAAATATGTCAACAGAGAGAAGGTTGTTATCGTTTCCATGGTGGTGAGTGCAGGCAGGAGTGCTGAATTGTTTACATTCTTTTCATATGCAGCCTGCTTACATTTCTGGTGTACTCCCTTTATCAATCACCTGCTGAATTCCTGCAGGTGATACATGAATCATGTATGAACAAGCTCCAGCTGATGGTTATTTTATACTCAGGTGCCGATAAGAATGTCTTTCTGTTTGTGTCAGCCTCTGCTCCATAAACAACCTCAATAACCCATTTCTCCAGTACTCTGGGTAATAAGTGAAAGCTTTTCCAAGATTATACTGTTAAACTGAAATTAACCTTCAAAGAGCTTTAGCAGTGGTGTTAATGTATCAATATATTGCACAAAATGGCTTGAAGTACATACTAATTTCCATGATGAATGAGGAAGTTTTGGAAACAATAACTGCTTATTTTGGGGTTTAAAGAAGTCTCCAAGATTAAATTTTATTTCATCAAATTTTGACATCTGTTGTATGACTATCTACCTATAAACTCTCCTTGTCTGCTTCTAACAAGGGAGAATTAGGTACTTTAAGATCGGTGTGATTCCTAGAAATATTCTATAAATGCTTTGTTGTCTCCTCTGGTTAGAAAAGAAATCTGAATGATGAAACCAGATATAGATGTCTACACTGCTCATATCAAAGTTTGGTAAAATGAAACCGACCATGTCTGTCTGGGGTTAAGTTATAACTTCACGGGGTCAGGTTTTTTTTTTAAATCTGTGCCATGCACAGCCTCTGGTGCTTTCCTCTGGTGCAGTTTGATGGTGGTTCCTGGGAAAGAGAGGAAACATATTGCTTCCATGGATGATATGTGTGCTGCAGTATAATAGTTCCCTCATGGCTATAACAGAGCATTTCATCCACTAATGGAATATTTTTTCCAACAAAACAATTACAAATAAATGATGACGATTTTGAATAACAGAAATGCCCTTAAGACAATACTGGTGTTCATTTGTCTTTACTTCAGACCTCAAGAACTGGACTTCTCAGTTGCATAGTCTGTCACACCTTGTTCAATTGTTCGAATTGCACAATCTTGAAATGGGAGAGACTGAGAGAGGAAAATTTCTTATTTTAAATTTGAGCTGATATTATATTGTTTCGCATTCAAAATCTCGAGGAAGAAAAATTAAATTCATAGTAGCTCAACCATTCTGGCCTTTTGTGCAAGAAATAGGAGGAATTTTGAAAAAGACAATTTGAATCACATACTGATGCATTATGCATACATCTATGTCCATTGAGATACACAAAATACATGAGTTTTACTTTCCAAACATCTACATTTAAAAAAGCATGATTTGCCATCTAAAAATGTAAAATAGACCTTATTTTAGCAATGTATTTACAGATGTTTAAGATGGATATCAACAATAAAGGTTGAATTTTATAGCTACACATCCTTTTTTAAGTCAAGAAGTTTTTAATTGTCCTGAGTAAAACTGAAAAAGCAGAATTACATTAATATCTTTGTAGAAAACTGAGTGAAAGAGGTAGCAGTGGATAGGGAGTCTAAACTATTCACAATCTTAGCAATAAAAAAGAGTGATATTTGCATAATAATACAACATTATTATCTAGAATAAACTGTAGAGTGGACAGAACCTGTTCAAATTACAATGCACAAAAAGAAATAAAATATTATCTAGTTGTTTTTCAGAATTATGAATATAAAACCATTTAATTTTTATGAATTTATGCAGTCTTTAAACCAAAAAAAAAAAAAAAAAAAAACCTAAGGGAAATTTATGGGAGTACTCACATTAATTGAGGAACATATAACTATGTTGATGTCAATATTAATCTTTGTCAATAGTTAGAGACACCAGGATTAATGCAACCCCCTTTTTTGTTGATTATACAGCTCTGTAGCTGGTGATGTAGCCAGTAACAGTGCAGGCTGCAAATCCAGAACTTAGTGAACAATAACTATTTTTGTCCACAAATTCCATTCAGTGTCAATTGGTGTACTGATGTATTATATTGAAAATAAAAATAATAAACATTTTTTAAAAGGCAATTTAACTATTAGGTTAATAACAAACTTGCATTTGGAAAAAATAGATGTATGTATTTGGCGTTTGTGTAGGGACCAGTTCATTCATTCAGAGTTTTGAAGCAGTAATTCTATGAAGAGTTTTCATGGTAGTGATTAAGTTTTATGACTGATTGTGATATAGGTACACAATCAATAGGCACAATATATATTTGATTTTGCATTTTTTTATGCATCATTTTTGGCTGTAAAATCTGAAGCCAGTTTCATAAAGAAACTATAGTTCTGTAATTGGAACAATGTGTGCATAGTACCAATGGCAGGAGGAACAAATGCCTTTTGGACTAAATCAGAGTAACTTACTCAGCTAAGTCTGAAAAGCTGTGTGTAAGGAGTTACATATTCCCTCCTTGTATGGAACCATTTTTCAAGTTTAACAATGTACTACAAAGAATAATTCTTAATCTCAAGAGAAGACTGAATAATAAGAGGAAAAAAAGAGAAAGCTAATAAAATCCCTCAGAGGCACACAAATTGCTTGAGTTCCCTACATTTATTTTCTTAAAAACTGGGGTGAGATAATGGCTTATATGGTTACTGGCAAACACATACAGCAAACTCCAACACGGCACAGAAGAAGGTAAAAGACAGGGGCTAGTCAGGGGTAATAAACTCCATGGATCATTTCAGATGTGAATTTCAACTGAAATATACAGATATACATATATAAGTATACACACACATGCACACACATGAAGATTTTATTACTTGATCGTTCTTGGTGGCTTTGTATCCTCAGCAGGTGTAAGGAGACTCTGGAGAGCAGCAATGGGTCTGTAGCCCCTCTCATTATCAGCACACACAGCGACAGCTGTTCAACCTTTTAAGTGAAAAGCATGTGCTGCTCTGCACTCTTCCTTCTTTGTTACCAGAACAGCTCTGTCCTGGATTAAGCCCAAGAATATCTACAGAAGAAACAGAATTAAACCCTCTCCCAACACCTATAGCTCTATAAAATATTTCCCTAGTAATGTAACCATAAGCCATGTCATTCAGGAGCGATGACAAATGTGGCCCAAAACAATATTGAGATTGAGAGTGGTGACACACTGTCACAGGCTTCCCAGAGAAACTGTGGATGCCCAAGTCCTGAAGTGCTCAAGACAAGGCTGAACAGAACTTTGAACAACCTGATCTTGTGGAAGGCATCTTTGCCTATGGCAGGGTGTTGGAATTAGATGATCATTAATGTCCCTTCCAACCCAACCCAAAATTTCAAAGCTTTAGTTTTTGTCACTATGTTCTCTATTCTTTTGTTATTTGGGAAGAGGGAGTTACTTTCAGAGTCAGTTACTTTTACATAATTGTCCTTTTTTCACTGTCTTGTTTTGCTTTCTATCTCTGTCTTTCCATGATTCTTTAAAGCTACTGCATCTTGTTTATTTTGCAAGAATTTACCTTAAAGGAAGAGACACTGATATTATCTCTATCATACTTGTTGCAATACAAGTTTCAGTTATTGTAGTTCACTTTCAACCTGCATGAACATTGACTATTGGCTGCTTAACCACAATTTTCCTGGGATAAGTGTTTTTTTTTCCCTGAAAAAGTGTTTAATAAAATTTATAATGCTGTGAAATTCAACTGCAGTGAAATTTTCTACCCTGAAATTTGCTGGTACTAGAGGAAAACACAATGTGTAATGCTGCTGTGCTCCAAAATTTGCATTTGCTGGTTATAGCATTCATGCAGAATTTAAGTTGCCTTCAACAGAATAAGCCTAACTTATTTAGTATGACTAGAAGGGAGCTGTTAGAATAAGACAAGAGCAGTACAAGCATGTAAAATTCTATTTATCTATGACAGAGCCCAAGGGGCTCTGGGCTGCCTAATAGGAATCCATTCTCTGCCAGTCTTCACTATGAAGAGCTAGAGACCCCTGAAGAAATGTTTATCAATGGTAATTGGACTGCCATGGCTTAGTAGTGTATCATTAATTATATAATTGCATTTAATTAAAAATCCTTACAATAGCAGTTTTCAGCTGATCTGGTCTTTTTGATGAAACTAAAAAGAAAATAATAGAAAAAACTTACTGTGCATTAGTAATTGTTAAATTACATTAAGGATTAGTACTGCAATTTGCAGTTACCAGTCTCTTATTCTGTTACAATGCTAGAAAATTTTACAGTTGCAAACAGTCTTAAGTTTTGCATTTTGTCTTCAGCACTTATCTATAATGTTAAACCCTAAATTGTACAAGGAATGCCTTGATGGTTTTAATAGAGTTACTTCCAGTCTAACTTTCAAAATTTCTCCAAATAATTGCAAGTATTTATTGGAGAAAGAAAAAAATAATTTAAAAAAAGAGTGGACTTAACCTACTTGTGACTGATTTGATTTTTTCTCCATAATTTTTGGTGTCTCATATAGAAATTGAGATTGAAGGCAGCTTCTGAGTATCTGTGTTCAAGAAGTGTTTGGACAAAGCTCTGTGGTTCTTGTGGTGTCCTGTGCAGAGCCAGGAGTTGGACTTGATGACCTTGATGGGTCTCTTTGAGCTCAGTTTATTCTATGTTTCTGTGATATCCACAGAATTTCAGTGAACTCCACCTGCATATAAAATGCTCTGAGTAAGGTTCTGTCTGTGACAAATCTCAAAGTCCTTGGGTAGGCAAATGAGCTGTAGCAGTCTGAAGTCAATTTTTAGCTGCCATGAAACCGGGGCAACAAGGCCCTTAAAGGATGCAGGTCTAATTGAGGAGTCATGAATGCTGGCATGTGATAACATTCTTTAAACATTGTCTCTGATCTCTGACCCTGCTCCTCAGTGACAGCACAGTTCAAGGGCCAGGAATGTTTCAGCATGGACAAAGCACACCCAGGCACAGAATCACTTCTAGCTCATTTCTAAACACACAGGTTTGAAAGCTGTGCCGTGGATTGGGGCAGGTCTAGGGTCTTCTCTCATTACTGCAAGTATTTCTTCAGCAGGAAATTTTCAGGATGTAGGATGAGCAAGAGAGGAAAATATTCTTTCAGTGTTTAAGCATTGCTTTGGCAAGATGCATGAGCCAAAGCAAAGCCAATAACCTAACTAAGTTAATTGGTAAAACTGTTCTGGTTATTTGGGTCTCTGCTCCAGATAAGCAGGAGGGCCATACCAGGCCAGGCCTGAAAGAACTCTTCCCCGATGGAAGAAGGCTTTGACTGCTTTGTTACTACTAAAGATAGAGATAAAGCACCTTCTCTAGATCTGAAGGCATGTGACAGAACTCACATCTGCAAAGTTAACCCAAATTGCACAGTGATCAGAGGTGACTATACTCAGACTGCTGCAAGGGAATGGCTCTCCAGCCCCAGGGGCTTTAGCAGAAGTACTAGCTTGGCCCTTGCCCATGGTTTGAGACAGCAGATGAGCCACACTAGGGTCCATTCTGATTCTGTGGTTATGTAGATGGTTGTGTCACCAAATCCCTGGTCACATGTAGTTAATAGTATAGATATGTCCTTGAAAAACTTGGCTTCTGTTCACCTAAGTGGGAGTTGAGCCATGAGTCAATTACTACTAACAATGCTGTTATTAGGAAAATGTGTTTGAGATCACCCCTGCACACTGAAAGGTTCACGGAAGCACTCTGCCTTGAGAAAATGTAATGTCTTTTCATGATTGTAAGCTAATTCCATATTTTCTTAAAATAAAGTTTATTAGCAGTTATGTATTAGCAATATAATGATAAAAAAATATTAATATGGCTCACACACATCAGTAAAAGCAATCAGCTTTCAGAGTGTTTCACCCCAAGGCTGTATTTTGAAGCATATACAAGCAAAGATAAATAAATCAGGGAGAGTTGATTCTCTGTGACATTACTGTTTTTCTCAGTGTGACTGATTTTAATAAAGTTAACATTTCAAGAAAACACTCCAAAATGTGCTCTTCATGTTTGCAGTCCACCAGCCTCCATTCATTTGGCCAGAACCAAATACAAAGAAGAAAATCAGTGCTGCTGTTGAATTCCATTTCATGCCTTATGTAGGGAGATTTGTAAAACTGTCCCTTTCTGACTTGGAGATAAGTGGAATAACTATGAATTCAGCTTCAGGCAAGCTGCTTTTCAAGCAAACCTGTCAGGAGACAGAAAGACAGTTAATAATAATTCATTCTTGTGCTGTGTCTCAAGCAATTAGTGAAGGTATAGGGCAGACCTGAAAAACACATAACATTAACATACCCTAAAAAAATCCACAAAACACAAATGCCTTCAAAATCCTCCAAAAACCCAAACCCAAATCATAAATCACATTTCTCATTTGTAGAGGAACAGAAACATTGGGGTAAGCACAGGAACCAGAATTAAGGGATTAATTGTTGGGGGAAAATGATCCTTGTCTATAAAGTGCTTTTATGAGAATACAAAATCCAAAGCACAGCAGAGAGCTGGATTTAATTCACTGTATTTTTACAAAATGCCTGCTCAAGAAAACAATCTCTGGGGCATCAAGTGTAAATGAACTGTGAACATAGAGATCGCCAGTTGGAAAATAATGTCAATATGAACAACCAGAAATATGCAGAATCAGCTTGCAGCAGTGTGCTACAACTGAGCAATTCAGCCACCAAATCATTTTTCCCCTGAGCGCAACAAGCTTTTAATCAGTATCCAGACTGAATTTAGATCTTCCAATGGAGCAAGGACTTCCACTTAATTGAAGCAGAAGGACCAGTGCCATGGACAAAATCACAGATGTAATTATAACACCTAACATCACAGCCTTTTTCTGCTTAAGAGAAATGCAATGGGATATTCTTTCTATTTTTTGGAAGAAATGCTAACGATTTAGAGGAGCAAATTGTAACAAAAAGTGAGAGGATAAAGTTAACTTTTTCTAGATTTATGAAAATATTATGGATTTTGAGCTGTTATTATGAGTGTCTGTGAAATGCTAATAAATAACAATACACAAACCCACCAAATTACCTCAATGAATGCAATTCACAAAGATATTTTCTCTCTAATAATTCCTGTGAGATGAATCATCTACAAAGCTACAGTACTTGGAGCAATTTTTGATATGGATCTTTTTCAACAGTAGGGGGGGGGGTGGGGGGAAAAAGAATACAAAGAGTTTTGAGGCATAATTTGCTACCTCTGCTTGCTCTTACTAGAAGACCAAACAACAGGGTAGGAAAAAATGAACCCTTCTGTCTGGTGAATCATTATCTCTCCTTGTCACAGTTACTAATATTAGCTTACCTTTTTAAATTTAACTGGCATTTAAAGCTTTTTCTGTTAGGAGCACATTAAGAACCCTGTGTTTGCAATTTAGTGCTGGCTATTGCTGAATGATCTGAGCATGGTGCAAGGAGCAGGAGCAAGGTGCTGCTGGCCAGAGGAAAAGCCCTTTGGTAAAATACTAATGATAGACCATAGAGCATCCTGGCTGAGTCTCAAAGTAACTGTGCTCCTGGCTACTGTGATCCTTTTTTCTCTAGAATGTAAGTAGCAAATAACATGAAGAGGCAAACAAGAAAAAAAAAAAATTAAAGATTCTAGCTACAGTCCAGAGAAGCTGAAGGGAGCAGAAGGATGTGTGATGCACATAAAACTGACTAGTAACAGAGGCAGTGCCTCTTTTGCTGTGTCTCTGATATGAAGGTGGAACTGATGAGGAACTGGGATAGGGGAGAGGGTGGGATTTGTCATGGAGTCAATGTTTCCAGGAGGGCAACATAGATCTGATCTGGCCTGAGTTTTTCTCACCTTTAACACTGGACTGTAACAGATGCAAGTAATTGATCTCTTTATGCTTCATTGAACCCGTCTCCTCATGGAACTTTCTGTCCAACTACAAACACTGGGAAGGAGAACATTTATGGAAAATGTCTGTCAGTCTTGTCTGCCAAGACAAAAAAAAGAGATACATCTGGTCTGCATTTTGAGCCCAATGCCCCCAACTCAGCAATCAGGTGCAGAAGATGGGGCCTAAAGGCTCCAAACAGAGCTGTAAATGGTAAATGTCCTAGATAGGAAAAGGAAGAAGAAAAGATTACAGTAATGTTTAGAGTATGGAAAATTTGGAAGAAAATGGCTTAGTAGAGTGCCAACATCCAACAGAGAAAATAAATACAGCCAGTGGGTTAGAACAATTATAAGAACTCAGATGTCAGTCTTCTTTAGGTCATCAAATTTCTTCTTTGGTTGGTATGTGTGGCTGCTTTCTAAATAAGGAAGTTCTCTCAAATTGCATTGAATTTCAGAATGTATAAAGCATAAAATTAAAAATAGCAAAGAGATATTTAAGTGGGAAATTATACTTTTGCAAATACAAAAAGACCCATAAGTAATAATTTACTTCCAATTCATATTAATTTTACTTCTAATATGCAAGAGCAACACCAGATTCAATATTTTACTGGAAAAAAATACTTTTGTTCCCATATCTGCTCATTTTATCTTAAAGAATTAGGGCAACTAGAGGAAAAACAGGAAAACACGGCAACAGCAGCCATGAAGTAACCTGTGGCTGCCTTGTAGTGCAGACTGCAGTAAGGAACAGGTGTTGGCTGACCAATCAACAGGAGGGGAGCAGTGGCTTCCTGAGAAAAAAAGATTGAAAATTATCTTATGAAGTTAAAAAATAAGTTCTGTTCTGGACTTCTCTGTTGTTTCACTAAAGCTAAGAGTGGAGATTGGAGGTTACCTCAATATCAGAAAGAGGAATGGTATCACTTTAACCTGCACTTGAGCTTTCCTGCTGAAATCCTTTCATGATGAGAGCAAATGTACTGGAGAAGATTATAATAATTTTACAAGAGCCAAATACCTGCAGTTATTTGTTTTACACAAATTAGATACATTTGGGGAAGATCAGTTTCCTAATATACTTTTTTTGACATCTTTGTTAGAATTCCCTGTCAAGAGATGCAAATATGCATATCTCCCCAAAGGGTCATAACATTAGACAAATCGAACAATATGAAGACCTAAGAAACTTTGAATGATAGATTCCTAAGAAAGTGCCTGTTTTAGGCCATTTTTGATGCTTGAAGTGGTATTTAATTTTGTTATTGACAGATTTATGCTGGATCTTTTTCTGTCTCCATGCTTAATATGTTCTTGATTTCTTATGATACCAAATATTTTTGTACTTCTTCTTTCAAACAGTGGCTTGTAAAAACATTCAACAAATCTATTGCTTGCTGCTGGAAGCTGTTATAATTTATTATAGTAGTTATTTTTGTACAAAATACATGCAAATTTATTTTTTATAGTTATTATCAATATAATTTAAGGAAATGTAAGGTAAGTATAAGAAAAATCTCAAACTAATGAGCAAACAAACAAAATATATTTGAAAGTCACTTTATCAGCAGCAAATGAAGGAATGAAAAATAAAAAAAGAGGTATTTACTTACACATTTTTTCTGTCTGGAAAAAGGATGGACAGACATCTTGAAAGTCTCCTAGTAATGATAAGGTAAAAGGGATAATAAAGTTGACAAAGATCTTTACAGTTCTACAAATCATGATGATGAGTTACACTTTAGGTTTTTTTTTGCAATGCCAGTCAGAGCATAGGAGAATCTAGAACTATAATTATTGATGAATTTGGAGAACTAGGAAAACTGACTAAGCAATATGTTCTGGAGTTCTTCAGTGACTCTTTTTGCCCTTTTTTTATTCAGAACCTAAGGAAAGACTACAGGGAGAGAAGTTGGAGGGTCTTGGCCTCGCTCAGGAAATCGCAGCAGCACAGAGTCATTGGGGTGACAGCAAGTCCAGGAGGTGCTCAGAACTCATGCACCAAAAGTTCAGATGGGGTTGCTTAGGGATTGATGCAGATGAGTCTTGAAAATCTCCACAGATGTAGATCACCAAGTCCAAAGATCATTATATTCAAGGATAATATTAAGAGTGAATTTCATACTCTGCTTGCTGACAGAAAGCAGAGCTAGAGGGATATTTTGGATTGCTCATAGTAACATTCTTATATCATTCTAAATTCAATTTTAAAATAATTGAGAACTTGGTGAAAATGTTACAGCAGAATGCAACATTGATCATAGTGGTAATTTATCAAAAACATTATTAAAACAAGCATAAAGGAGAGTAGGAGAGGAACATAGTCAACTCTTGAACTTTTCAGCCTCTTAAAACACTCAAAGGAAGCCATTCTAAGTGAAAACCAAGACAGTTTACTTAGTTAAAGTAAAAGCAGAAAAAAACAAAATACTCTTATAATTAGATCTAGTCTCAAGAGAGTTTCAATTAGCAAAGAATAAAAAAAATGTTCTAGAAGGGTTATCGTCTGTAAGAAAAGAGAGAGTTTTCTCAAGGAAGTAAAGATATCTACACATGATATTCACATGTCTAAAAAGATATTTTCTCTTTCAATACTCAAAAAAAATGCACTTTTATCTTTCAGAAATGGTGATAGAAAATGTTTGTGTAATTTCTGATTTTTTTATAGAAATTAGATACATTCAGTAGCTGAACTTTTCATGTTTTTACAACAGTTTTTATGACATGAAGTAAAGAGGAAGAAAATAAGTTTGGCAGGTTTTTCTCTTGCATTTGCTGGGGAATCCAGAGATGTCATGGAATAGCTATTTTTTTTTCTCACTCTGCTTACCAGATATGCTTCTTAATGTCCTCCAAGGTAGGAAAAAACCTGTCTATGCCTAAAAGTCTTTCAGAGACTAACATCCAGTTTATGAATTTTACAGTGTCACTCCTCACTACTGTTTTAAAGGTCCAGTGAATGGTGCAGATGAGCTCAGGGACTGTCTTCTTCCCAGAACTGTAAATGGACATTAAAAGTGTTTTTTCTAAAGACATCAGAAGGGGTGGTATATATAATGTGATCTGATTTTCAGCAGATATAACTGTTGATTTCTTTTAATTATATGCTGCCTATAAAAAGAGGAAGAAATTTTTTTAGTAGCATTCCCTTTTCTAAAGCTGACTCACACCAACACAGCGGTAAATTCATATGTTAGGTTATTTTCCACTCACACACCTGAGAAAATGACTTCCTTATCTCGTAGGGTGTAATAGTCTGTAGTCTTTCATACATTGTTAAATATATTGTTAACAGAAAACCAGATTGAGTTTTGTACAAAAGAGTAACTTTGGAGTAAGTGCAATGCAAGCTATCACGACATTTAGGGAATCCTGCAGTAATGAGCTAACACTTCAAGTGGTGTATTTCTAATTGTCATTAATATTATTTTTCTGAATAATTGATTTTACCAGTAATAAAAAACAGAGAATAAAAATTATTTTCATGTGTAGATCATTAAATAAAAGGGAATATTTAAATCATTTTCTAAAATACATGTTTACATGCACTAAATCATTGTCTTATTCGATTTTTCCTTTAAAAGATAAACCATTGTAAAACAAACCCCAAAAGCCAACGGCTTAATTTAATGTACAAAAGCATTACTCTCTTCTGCAAGGGAAAGAGAGCAGCAGCTAAATTTAATTCTGGTGTATCCAGTTCTTACCCTTTTGACCGTAAGTTCCAAATCCATTTCTCTGTGCGAATTAGAAGGGGAAGGAAGGAGTAGGTAGAAGAGGGTGGGAGAGGGAGATGAATGGAAAAGTGAATATAACATGCTGTTTTTTCACTTAAAAGAAATTTAAGACTGAAAAATGGAAAAAAATCCAAGATTATCTGATGTCTATAATTAAGTCCTCAACAAAAAAATAAGTTTTTCTTAATGCTACTAGACACAAGCCCTGCTGCTTTTATTGTGGTTTTGGATACAGGGGAAGATTCTCTGGTATGAGAGTTCAGTGAAGAAAGTTTTGTCAGATCTGACGGGCCGGGCCAAACTGGAACTTGAGACATCTCAGGAAAACACAGAGTTGTCCCTGTGACTCTGTGTGTCCTTCCTTGTGGAGCATTGGGGAGGACAAGGAGTAGCTGGGACAGGGCGTGCCTTGCCCAACCCTGCTGCCTGTGGAATGTTGGAAACAAGCAAAATCTTTTGGGAGGAGCTCTGCTCCTTCCCATAAAAGTGATAAACAGTGTACACTGATCCAAAAACCTGATCTCCTTTTAGCTCAAAAAAACCAAACCAAAAAATCCCCAACCCCACTCAGATATTTTCCTAGTGTGTGTGTATCTGCACAACATATATATAGAATTGTAAATGCAAAAGTGTACTACTTTTTGAAATGGAAAATTATAAAAAAAGTTTAAATAAAAAGCAATTACTCTTAGATGTATTCATTGTCCTGTGTATGTAAGGTGCTGATATCAGATAATAAATTGTAAACAACCAAAGTTTATATCTAAAAGAAGGTGTATATGAAATAACCCCAAGGTAATCCTATTCTAAAAAGAAGAGTAAATTATTTTCCAGCCTTTAAATGCTTTACATTCCACCTCTTGATTTTGCAATCACACCAGTTTTGTTAGTAAAACTTTAAATTTCATTAAATTTCTTGGTGTTTATAAGAGAGCTGGAGGCCTGGAAGGTGAAATAGCTTTGACAGATTTTATAGAAAAAAAATGCAAGTTATTTTTGTGAATGACATGTGTCCTTTTCATATACAGTGGAATATGATTCACAGTCCTGTTCTGCAGACATCTAAGGGTAAATCTAGAGTATAACCAAACATATAATATAATTAAACCTTTGGAGATTATTGTTAAATTAAATCAAAATGTGCTATAAAGAAATAAAATAAGCACGGTTCATTTTCAGTTCTTAACAAAAGTATACCAAAGATTGCATTAAGCAAGTTCTTTGCTTCATTAAATCTTTGTGTCTAACAAAAAGAATGTTGTCTTTGTTCATGCATAGGGTTTGAAACACTTGCAAGTTACATAAGAACTAAACTGATTTTTTTTTGATAATACAAGATTGTCTTGCATCTCAGTTGAGATTTATAGGCTAAAAAAAAAGTGCAATCCCTACATTTATAGTTTTCCGTAAATCCAGACATTTTATCACTAAAGTCTAAAACCACCATAAGAACCTTGGAAGATTTTAAGAAAATTAAATAATACCATATGGACACTATCATTGGAATTTTTTATTCAAAACTGATTAGGTAACCTACAAATACTGATATCAGAGAGAAAAATGGAAGTAAAACCGCAGGAATGGCCACTAGAGCTGTGTGAAGTCTCCCAGATTTAGAGATAAATGGTAAAAAAGGGAGAAGGCTGCAAATTTTCAATTTTTTGGATGACCTTCCAATCCTGCATAACAGCAATTTATTGCAGTATTTGAAAATTTAAAGAGTGATCATGAGGCTTGAATTATACATTTTTATTACCATAAGTTTTGCACAATCATATTATTGGCAAGTGATAAAGTAAATAAAAGCTATGTACAGGTTTTTTAACATATGGGAGTACACTTTTTTGGCCTTTCTGCTTTGTTTCAGTAGCATTTGTAGGAAGCTATTTTAAGAATTTACTGAATTTAAATTATAGCAACTGTGCTAATTTGCTTTGTGTCTCAATGCATTATAGAGACATTTTCCATGCTGGTTGCAGATAGTGAGTCAATGAATGTAGATAGCCAAGCAGGGTTAAGAAATTTTATAAAAAGCTTTTTGACAACAGAATAATTATTCTGTACTTAAAATCTTACTTGAAATTTATAGGATAATATACTTCATTTTACCAATGCTAACATATCTGCTACCTATTTCATGGAAATACTCCGATGAATTAATATATGGGTTTCGATTTTTAAAAACTATAACAAGTGTAGTGTAATGCATGTGTGTATTACACCTTTAATACATCTTTAAAATATGTGTATTTCTCCCTTGAAATTTTCCTGTTCAACATCTTATTAGCTGCCAGAACAACTTGTGATAGCATAAAAATTTTAGTTTTTCTGAATCAAGTGAAGTGGGAATTATTTCCATGCCAAAACACTTTGCTCAAGATAATTTGTGAACTCCTTTGAGAAGATCTAATTCATTGTAGTCTAAATAGATGTACTGAAACCACCAGAATCTCAAGTGACACATGCTGGAAGCTGTGTCACAAGACATTAACACCTGACCATTTATGATAGAAATTCCTGGTTTTTATGACTAGACCAGCTAAAGCTTTTAGAAAGTTTGTAGTATCATGAATAATCATGGCAATAATAAATCAGTGACATCATCAGTATTGATAATGAGCTGCTCAATATGTACATGGTTGTACAGTTTATTAGGAGTCTTAAAAAAGAATTTTAGTCTTTATTATGTTTTGTAATTGTATTATAGTATTATATACCTAAACTAATATGAAAGCCTTGAAGAAGTTTGGAAATTCTTTGACATCTAGCAATATAAATATACTTTCAACTTCTGAAAAATTGAATAAAATTCTCACTCTAAAACCAAAAATCCAAATCAGTCCTTACACAATCACCCATACTTTCCTCATAACTCTGTTTCCAAGGTAACAAGTAGATCATGTTAGAACTAAATTACAATGAGAAAGGGAACAACAACCTGCAACATCTCCATGTTAAAATTTTTGACAAAGGTTTCTGTACCAAGGGTAGTGTATTGCAATATCCATAGATCAGTGACACTTAAAATTAATCTCTTAAACCTTAATATTTCTTCTTGTTGTCTTTATTCATTTTGGTTTAGAGTATTTTTTCCCTGAAATACATTTTTTCCCTAATTGTAGTACAGTATGAAAAACACATATTGAAGTTGTTTCCTGTTACACTGAGTGCCACAGAGTTTCAAATTTAGGGACTGTGCCTTACTTGTTGATGGAAATTCTAGAGTGACAATAGAAAAGAAAAGTGGAGAAATGCTTTCATGAATTGAAAAGGGAGTCATCATATGACACACCTCACCTACCTTTGACCCTAAAAAAATCATATGCCTGGGAATTACTTTCTCATGAGATTGAAAAGAACCAAACAAATAAATAGAAACGGAGGTGATCTTCATGAGGTGCTTTACTATAGAGGACTGAAAAGCAACAAACTAATACTGTACGCTTACTCCCAGGTACACATCTGTCATGCAAGAAAAGAAACCTAGGTACTAAAGGCTCCTAAAGAGCTACCAGTGCTGCAAACAAATATATAAATTCACTATAATTCACTCTTGAAAGAAAGTGAACATTTCCAATGCTTTTGGAAAGCTGAAATATAGTTAATTCTCACAGACTGATTGTCACCTTCATGTCTAAGCTCCTCATCTTTAAGTTCAGGATTCTTATTTCAGTGTATGATCTGAAATTTATAAAAAAAAAACCAACAAACAAACAGCAAAACAACAATCCTCCACTATCACCACCACATAACAAAACAAACATACATAACAAAAACAAACCACATAACAAAACAAAAAATCCAGCAAAAAGTCCCCCTGTACTGAACAGGTCATTCATTTCAATAACTTGAAATGAGAACTATTGTTGCTGGTCAACAGTGTTCTGATTGCAGGGCTAGGAAATAGGGCCACCTGACTGTGCAACATAAGTGATAGGTAAATCTGGTTCAATTTGAGACTAAAGCAATTTGGAGCAATTCTACTCTCAATTGTTTGGGTTCAGTCTCTACTGATTCCATTACAAATGGCACCTTAAAGCTGGATGAATAGAGTAGATGCAATCTAGTAGAAATGAATGTTTATAGTCACACATATTAAGAAGCAGCAGGAATAAGTATTATTTGTTCTTCTGAGGATTTGTGAGTAACAGTTTTATCAAGATTTAGTGCTTATAGTCCATCCTTAAACATACTGAGAGCAGAGACTGTGAACTAGAAGATCACTTAATTCAATTTTAAAGTTGAGCCAAGAATGGGAGCTGAATACAAGTGATCAGCTAAAATGCTCAGCATTGACAATTTGGCTTAACTGCACTTGTCAAAGCTGGGGCAGATGCATATTTTGCAGGACAAGAGATGTGGTAAGAAACACCTGAGATACAATCCCAGTGGGAAAGAATTTAAAACCCATGCACACTCAAAAGAGTAGTTTCTGCTTTCTAGCTTTTGCTAGGGAAAATGGACAAAATACCATTTGTGTAATTGGATTATGTCTGTGCTCCCATGGTATGGCTTTATCTTTTACAAAGTTTTGATGAGAGCTCTGTGATAATATTTCCATTCAGAGAAAAGCTGCCAGATTTTTTGGCTTTCCTCCAGTTCCACTCAGGAACAAATAATTTTGGCAAGTAGCCAGACATATTTTTTGTTTTCATTGTCAGTCATGGAAAGCAGTTCTTGAAATCTCTGTTTTTCCTAAGGTTTTTGTCCCATTAAAGGTGACTGCCACAAGTTCAGGTTGAATCATGAAATGTGCAAGCATTTCAGAAAGAAAATGCAGATGGAAATGGAGACCCCAAGCCTTATGAGTGGCAGCTACACTTGCATGTCTCCCCAGCTTCTCTATTTGAAAAAAAAAAAAAATCTATAAAACAAAAATCCGAAGGTCGCTTTTCTGTATTTTATTTTACAAGTGATTGGCGGTGTTACTTTTACCAATTTACTTGCTTTGGATAACCTCCCCTAAAAGTTCTGCCCAAGGTGCAGAGGATGAGATATCTTTGACTACAGCGAGGTGAGCCTGCAGCTCATCCCACAGGATCAGCTTCTCACCATGCCCACATTGTACATGAGTCCTTCAAGGCACAGTGAGGAGGCTTGGCAAGACTCCATCCTGTCCTTTTCTGTGCCTAAATAGGGTGGGTGGAAGGAGGAGAAAAAAAAAAAAAATCTTTTCCTGATTCTACCTTGTATTGACCACCACGTAACTGATTTCAGTGACCTGTAAGTACCTTCAGCTGTGGGCTGATGGCTTCTCCTTTTCACTGTCCTCTGACAAAAAAGCCTTTTGAGAATTCTTTGCAGGATACTTGGAGACCTACTGTAGATACAGTTTCTTTTTGTTTGTTTTCCTATTTTGTTTCATCAGCTGACTGCCTCCTCCATGCTCTGTAGGGGTAAGAGATGCTGGTCCCTGCCTAAAAGAACACACTTCAGCTGCAGGTGACACAATGAAAAACCCCTGAACTTACAGTACCTGATGGGGCCAGTAGTGAAGAGCTTAACAGCTCTTAATAGCACGCTATTACAAATTTTTAAGGATTTTCTGTCTGCATTTTCAAGAAGATTATAATTAATAGACCTTGCCTGAATAATTAAATGCAATCTATTTTCATAAATTATATCTGTCATATGATAGACCTAGTAATTAAATAATTGGAACTGGAAATCTAGAGCTTTATTGTACCTAAGAGAAAAAAGAAAAAAAAAAAAGCTGAATTCAATAATAAAAGTGAAGTGCATTTCAAGAACTGTCATTCAGACTGAGAGATTTCAACTTAACAAAGTGAGATGATTATGTAAAAATTTAATTCTGGACTGATAAGATTTCTTCCACACTTGTCTGTTTTTTGACGTGTTGCTACTCACAATATTCTCTGACAGATGCTACTGTTTGTGCTTTCACTATTGTTAAAATGACCAAAGCTCACAAAAAATTGCAGCCAGAATTAATAACAAAAGACCCATATATTCTTTTCATCTTTATTTCAGCCAATAGATGCATGTAAGTATGACAGCCTATGCATATTTAAAACTTTAGATGATAAGATAATTATTTGGGACTCTAAAACATTTAGCAAGAAATAATATTAAAAAAAAAAAAAAAGTTTGCCAGCATCTGTGAGCTGCAGGTGAGATTAACAACTTGGTAATAAAACCTTGGGGAATCCTTTTTTCTCCCTAAGAAATGTGCTATATTAACAAGAGTGGCAGGATTATGTGTGGACACTAGAACTTGCATTAGAATGTGACATAGGTGGACTAACCTTAATGCCTTATTATTGCTAAGGTTTGCATAACTCTTTACTATATAAGTAGGACATGATATGTTTCCTTCATTTTATGGCTTTTTATCTTTAATCCAAGACATACAAAGTACTAGAAATAGTTTTATTTTCAAATTATGTTAATACCTGATTCTAATGCTTTTTCATCTCTAGTTTTTCTTTTTATTCCACATATATACCACAGATCAAATACCATTTTATGAAAATGCTTACATACAGAAGAACAAAATTTTTAAAAGAACACAAATGTTTAGTTTAAAATAATCCTTTTTCATATTTTTATGTGTATTTTTAACATTTCATCTAATTCCAGGGCTAACACAGAGACAATGAACAAATTTCATCACATTGTATTGCACTTTTATTGTCATGACTAAGTATTGCTAGAAATGTGTTCTGACCTGGACTAAGACTTCAAGAATGTTTTTGCTGATATTGCACTAGGAAAAAAAAAAGTATTTTAAAATAGTGAAAAAATACTCTTAGCTTTTGGAATCTGTCAAAAAATTAGAATTTTGAAAATAAATTTGTGCAAAATTTTTAATTAAAAATGTTTTTATTTGTTGAGTTTGCCCAAATATAATCCCTGCAAAATTTTAACTCTAATTAAATTCCAAGCTTCTGTTCCTTTTCGAGCTGAACTAGACTTTCTGCACATTGACAAAATGGTCCAGGCAGTTTCCACAAACTGAAGTTAAGTGCAGTGGCATTGGTCAATATAAATCAGAAAGGTGCTTAGAAGATTTTGCAGTCAGTTGCACCCAGTCAAGGTGCAGTGAACTGCATGTTTTTCAAGACAAAAAGAAAAGGGTCAGTTATCTCCTCATTAATTTTCAAATAATTTTAATAATTTTTAACTTCATGTGTATTGAAAAGATAGAAAAAATGTGCTATATATCAAGTTAGTCAGTAGATGACAAATGATGGCCCCTCACCCCCAGCCCATATGCTACTTGCTGTGCAGATTGTGACTGAATAAACAGAGTCCTATTGTAGGCAGAATTGTGATTTTTTTTTTTGCTGAATCATCACATCCTTTGTGCTCCTTCTGACTTTCCATGCATACCTTCTCCCTTCCTCTCTGTTAAATGATGGATTTCCCAAAGGCCAACTCCTTGTGAGGGTGTGTGGCCAAGTTCCTGTGGGCTCTTGAAACAGCAGACGTTTGAGGGGAGGGGGACTTCTCTCACCCCCTTCACAGTTATGTATTGAAATTTGTCAGAGAATTAGCAATTATTTCACATGTTCTCACTTCCCTCTTCTTTTGAAGATTTTCTTGATACCAAGTTTAGCAGTTTTGTCCTTAGCTGATGTGTGTGCAGCATACATTTTCTGTTCAGGTATTAAAATTTTAAGATCTCATTAGAGACCTTCTCTTAACACAGTGAATTTATATCTTTCCATTCACTTATGTGAAGCACATGTGGCCGCTGATGATCCTGTGGTAGAATAATTATCCCATATTTAACAACTTATATAACCTTGCATTCAGTAACTCAAGGTAAGGCTATTTTTACACAATTCAGTATTTGCTAGAGTTAGCACATTATGCAAAGTTATTCTAGTTAAAGAAGTGATAGAGCACTACAGGCCAGCTAAAATATACTAAAGAGAAAAGAGATGTTAAATGGGATCAGTGAAATGGTCTATCCACTCTTGAATTCTATTACAGCAGATATTCAGTTCTAGTCTTAGAAAACCTGAAAAGAAACATCACCCTCTGTTCTTCTCCCAGGAAAGCTTAGCTGGCTGCATAAGTAATTCATTATTTTCCATTGGCTTGTCATATGAGTAATTTTTTAAGCAGTTTTCACCACCAAAATTGGCAGAAATTTCTCCTTGCAAACTGACAACGTGATCCGATTCAGTTAAAGAGGTAGAGTAGGGATTTTAGCAGGACTTCCACATAACTGTATTGACAAAATGTCCACAACAAACGGAAATAATTACATTTGAAATTGCAAGAAAAAAATTTAGTAGCAATCTCATTTGATATGTTTGAGAGTACAATTCATGGAAAATCTGAACGTGGAAGACATGACTGATCACTGCCTGGAGGAAATCATTCTGTCATAAGAGAAAAAACTGCATTTGTATGCAAAACCTTTTGGCATGTTCATAGAGAATCAAGGACAAGACTCTGGATCATCAATGTACTGTGAAATTTCCCACACAAAATGTTTCATGTGCAGTCTTTTATTCTGCCCATTCCAACTGATGCATTTTCAAGGACTAAAATGATCTATACATTTACTTAATTTTCATCTATTTGATAGCAAAACCCAAGAGACAAGCTTAGTTTTTCACATGAGGATGTGAGCTTAGAATCTTCTCTGTGTTTACCATACATGTTCATCCTCAGTTATTCTGCCAAATTTAGAAGACAAATAGGTCTTTACGGAGTAAATTTTTTTATGTGATGGCTTAAGAGAAGGAATATGATTTGCTAAATGCAGAAAAGGGTTTGAAAAAATATAGGAATAGGAGCTTGGCACTGTAGAGAAGGACAGTGAGTAAAATCGCATCATAAAAATATTTAAAATAATAGAAAACTTCAGTGCTGGTTTCCAGTATACCCATGACAAGGAAAGGTTTCTAGCAAGCACATTCTTATGAAATACAGGATGAGAATTTAAACAGCTCATCACTACCAGCAAGCCTGAAAATGGCAAGTAAAAAGTAGCATCAGGAAACATTTTGGTTCCCCATAGCTGCTCCAGGACTTTCTGTGTCCCAGGAACTGCACCTGCAGGCAGCTGGGCAGCATCCTCCCGTGCCCAGCTCCGAGGCTTTCTGCACAAAATCCTCACACCTCCTCCCCTGGCACTGAGCACCTCCCTGAGCAGGAGTCACAGCACAGAATTTCCCTTCTCCCTCAGACCAGGCCCATGGGGAGGCAGCCTGCAGTGGTATAAAACTTGTCATGGATTCATCGCACAATGAAAGCCCTGATGAAGCTTCTGCTCTTATATTCTCCTTCCTCTAGGTGAAATATGCATATGTTTAAAATCAAACATTAGAAAGGAAAAATTGGAAGGTGAAAGGATTTGGGATTTGAAGAATATAGCAATAATTTCAACTGCTGCATGAAGATTGGGCTATTTTTAAACTACTTAAGGTTTCAGTTCCCTTTCGGTTTCATCTGTTTCCGTGCTTACTAGTAGCTCAAACAAACACAACTCTGGCCTAATTCAAAAGAAATATCATCTGAACTTCATTCCATGCTGTCTCTAAAATAAGGAGGTGAATGGAGAGCTTGAGAAGTCAGGTTCTATTCAGATGAAAACTAAAGTCCATTTACTTTATGAAGCTTGAAAGAAACACTTGACTTCAGGTATTCTTCCCCTTACAGTCATGAGTGACCAAATTAAATTTTACTGATTTATGCTTTCAAGATACTGTCATGCATAATAAATGTCTACATAAAGAAGCTCTAATAAGAAAAAAATATTTAACTGCTGTTCTCTATAGCTGCAAATGCACAAAATATGAAATTGAATAGTTTTTATTAGAGTTTTAACTTTGAAAGTCCAGTGATACTGTGAACTTGGTGATATAAATTAAGTCAGTGAATAAATAAAATATAAAGTCAGTGAAGTTGAAAAGTCAATTTTTCTTCTTGTATAGAGCAGCAGAGTTCTACAAAAAATTATCCAAGCTCTGTCAAATTGCACCATTCATATAGCAAAGTAACTCAGGATAACTGTGTGTGGCATAATTTTTCCCAGTCTACTTGCAACTCATATTTTCACCTAGAGATATGTGAGTGTCTATACATGCAGCTATTTGCTGAATTTTTTATGAGCTCATTTATTGTTGTTTTCACTTAAACCTGAAATTAAGTAGCTAAGATTTTTTCTTGCTAAGATTATCTTAAAAATGATCAGAAATCAAAATAATGACTTGTGACTTCCCTGTTCCTGTCAGTAAATGGCTATTGGAAAAAAAAAAAAAAACAAAAAAACTTGTATATCCTGACTTTTCAGCAAGTCTGTTCAGTTTTTTGATGCAGGCATTCTGGGAGGCTACATGGATCTTTGGGCCTCAGTTCTTATACCCAAGCACTTATCTACCCAGATGTGTGAGCTTCCTACACCCAAAAGGGTGTTGTATTCAGATACTTCACTGTTGGAAAGCATATGCATACCCTCTTTGTATTTCTAATTCATTTTTTTCCTACTCTAAAGAATGCTATAATTTTATTTTTGATATATTTTATTTTGCTGATGTGGAAGGTAATCTCAGTGATCTCACTGCATCTACTAATGCAATCTGTCAAGCTTTAGAGATTACACTGCAGGGGCTGTTTTCAGAATTGCACTGGATCAATAGCACAAGATTGTTTAAGCACACTTGCCTTCTTCCCACCTGAAGCAAATGGTTTGATTATCTCTTCACAGAGATTATGACACAAGGTGCTGACTATGGTTTTAATTTTATTTGATTGATGGATTTAGATTTCAGCTGCACACTATCTAACTATGCTTATCCACCCACAGTTCAGTTGCCACATTGATATGCCCTGTTTTTGTGCCTGTATGTCTCATCTGAAGAGTGGAGATGATATAGTGGAATAATAACTCTCCAGTTTAATATTCTGTTGAGCACCCCCAACTACATCTCTGCAAATGCAAAGCTGAGAAGTTTGCTCATTACATTTCTGAAAGCTGTTATCTTATTGGCCTTGGAATATACTGAAAGAAAATAGAAGCCTCAGAAACCAAATGAAAGGCATTAAAAGTAAAAGCCCAGAAGCTCAGTTATTGAGCTGAAAGAAGTTACTTACATATGAAAGAAGCAAGAAAAATAAGCCGTTTGCCCCAGGCCGCCTGATTTGTGAGGGACTCATTACATTACAACAGATGTAGTCTGGAGCTGCTGGTATTTTTTTTCTTTTATCATAAGTTTGCAAAAATCATTCTGAGATTGTACATATTATGTCTCATAGTCAGACTCCCTACAAATGAAATCAACTTTCTTGCAGGAAAAAAATAAAAAGAAAGAAAAAAGGAGAGAGAAAAACTTTGTAAAATATCACAATATGTCACAATGTGGTAAGATATTTATTTATCTACTACTCTCCTATTGTACAGTACAATCAACATAATTGCAAAGGCAGTCTTCACTCTATTAAGATTCTTTTCCCACAAACATTGATAGAGATGCAAGTAATCCAGAAAGGCCTTGGAGATTTGTGATATCCACCAGTTTGGCTCCCATTATAATTCACCTTGCTAGGATTTGTATGGTAGGAAATGGGCAGCTGGACTGAAGGTGCCCAGTCTCAGTTTTGGTAGACCAATGGCGTCTTGTCATCAGCCTTACATTAATAGAAGAGGAAAGTATACCAAATATAACTAAACAACCATTTATATTTCCATACTCAGTAGTATCCAAAGAAGCTTAAATCCACAATAAAATTTTTTATTGGGTGGATTTTTTATAGTCAAAAGCCAGCAAGGAAAGTCCATCAGTTTGTCGAAATGCCAGTGTTCCCCATCCTTCTGCACATTACCATAATGCCCATACCTGGTGGTGTGGACATGTGTTAAAGACTTAGCTTTGTCCTGTCATAAAGTAATGCACAACCCCTATACCAAATATATTGAATTTCTGTATTTTAAACTTCTTTTTTCTTTAATTAATCATCATAAAAGGTCGAAAAGTATCTTAATACTCTATTACATGCACACAAATTATTGCTATTTTTTCCCTGTTCAAGATCTAATAGCCTATCTGTCCAAGCTGTGAAATCAAACCCTAGGTCTCCAATTAAGAGTCAATCACATAAATCTTGAGATAGAGAAGGAGCACAAACACTTGTTCAGAGGTTCAGGGTTACATTATGCCTTTAATTATGATGACCTTTCCCCATGCACTGCTTTAATATGGAAATCATGGACTGGAATGAATGCTTTTTATCTTTAGATTAGGTTGGTGTAAAGCTGCTATTTGACTTGGTCTTTATGACAAATACCAAAAGCCAAATTCTGACCTCATGTGCAGTGATATAAATTTAAGGTTTCTCTATAGATTTTCATTTGGTATTAAAGCACTAATTAGTTCACTAATTAGTACGAATCACCGGGCTCCTCTTTAAAACATGTATGCAGTGTGAATAACAGAAAGAAGAGAAGTTTTTAATAAAATGCAAGCTTTATTTCAGCAATAGTTCTTTCATACTTAATTATCTGTTAATTGGGGGGGGGGGGAAGTAATTAAAGGCTATTGAAAAAAATACAATGTAATTTCAAATATTATGGAAGATAGATACTTTAACAGGATTATGTTTATGATATAAACATGGACTGCCTGGGTTAAATAAACATGGATGAAGTAAACATTGAAATAAATTTTGGATGCAATAAGCATGACCATGTAATAAACATGAACCATTGACCCTGGAAAGGAAAGGAGACCAAGAAAGCTAATTTGTATTCAAAACTCTTGTCCTCCAAGCTCAAGAGCTGTCCATTCCAGTGAGCAGGAAACTGAAATATCAGGAAGCCTATGTGGATGAACATGGAGCTTCTGCTAAAATTGAAGCAGAAAAAGTATATGGAAATACAGAGTTCTGATCTTCCCAGAGTCAGAGAGATGTAGAGTTACTGGAGAGAGGCCAGCAAAGAGTCATTAAGATGATTAAGGGACTGGAGCCTGTCTTGTATGAGGAAAGACTGAAGGGAGTGGGCTGCTCAGAGCGAAAAGAAGGCTCAGAGGGAAACCCACCAATGCGCATAAATATGTGAAGAGAGGCAGTAAAGAAGACAGAGACAAGTTCTGGACAAGCTGCCTCAAGGACAAGAGGCAGTGAGCACAAATTTAAAAAACAGGAAGTTACATCTGAACATAATGAAATACTTTTGGAATGTGAGGGTGACAGAGCAGTGGTACAAGTTGCCCAAGTTGTGAAGTCTTCATTCTTGGAAATCTTCCAAAGTGTCTGGACATCATCTTGGACAACCTGCTCTAGGTGCCTCTGCTTGAGCAAGTGGGTTGAATCAGATAACCTCCAGAGTCAACCTCAAAAACTTTGTGATTCTATGATTTCAGTACAGAATCTAACCCATGAAATGTAAAACGTTTAGCAAAAATTCCATAATCAAATGTGAGTCCCACGATATTAGTCTAGTCTCATGATTGAAAATGGTTGAGCAAGTTGTGCAGTTAAGATCTTGCCCAGACTCACTCTAACTTCTAATATCATATTTCTCTTTGAAAACTTGTGTTTGGGATTTGGTTGGTTTGTTTGCTTGCTTTTTTTCTGTCAGCACAACATCTGAATTGAAGAGCTCTCACTAAGCAAAGCTTAGCTTAGCTAGCCAAGGCTATAAGATTAAGAGGCAAAGTCTACGTACACCTTGTGCAGAGCTTAACTCATAACACATTAATCTGTGTTATCATTGCAGCAAATGGAATGTGGAATTCTGCTTCTAGTCTTAAGGATTTTATGTTTTTGTAAGATTTGCTTGGGTTAAAATTTGAGGTATTGCAAATATTTTAGAGTTAGTGTAAAAAGAATTCTTGGTATTTCAAAACAGAACAGCTTTTCTCCATACTACCATTCAGGCTGTCATGTGACATGAAAAACTACAGTAATGGGCTGTAATGATAATGCAAATGAAAAGCTTTTCAGGGGGTAAAAAGTCATTCTTGCAAAGTGAGATGCAAAGTATAAAGCAGAAAAAATATACCTTATGATGCCAAGTAGCAAATCTGTGCCCAAAAGTATATAGCACAAAACCCCCCAAAATAAATAAATTATATTACTTCTAAAAAATAATTTAATGGAATAATTTAAGGAGAATAGCTCTTCAGAAGTCACTAGCCTAAATGCATCTTGTAAGGAACAGGATATTTGATAGTTAAGGTATTATTTTCAGTAACTTTCTTGGCACAAAAAAGGCAATAGGAACTTCTTATAATATTGACTTGACAGAAAAAAAGACGTGTTCAAGGAAATTAAAGCATGACTTGATCTGAGAGTTTTTGAATGAAGTAATGTAAAACTAAAAAAATGCAAAGTTCCTGTGAATTCTACACATCCAAAAAAGAAAAAAAAATTCTAAAAGAGAGAGATCAGAAATAGATTTTTTACTTTTTTATTTGACATTCTGGATTCTTCTGTCTAATATCATTAGGTCAGATCAAAGGTCCCTGCCAGTGTATCAAACACTTGCCATGGAACTTTTTCATGGAGTGACATTTCCTTAGAAATATCTTTTCTTCAAGATATGTGTTTAGGGGATTCTGGAATGAAAGTTCAATCTCAACCATTGTTTTTTCTCATACTTATATAATTGTCTAATTTGACCTTGAACACAATATTTACTTCTTTTCTTTGCAATATTTGGTTTCTATGGATGCATTCTAACTGCTAAATAACAAAAAGGTCAGAAAATAACACTTGAAGCCAAATATGGTTTGTTTTATATCTTCTTAGCCTCATAAGTATTTCAGCCATATCCTCACTACATAACACAAGTTTTACCTTATGGACAAGTGGTGCCCCACTATGATAACTTGTGTTAATTTGGTTCAAAATTTATAAGATAATGTCTAGATCATGGAATGCTAAAGAAGCTGGTGCTCTACAACAATAAATGTAGGGTATTCACTGCCTTCCCCCAGGTGTGATATGACAAGAAGGGTAGGCAAAACATTTCACAACAACCCCACCCCTCTGGGATGCAGTCCACATAAAAATGATGATTCCCTGAACAGTGTGCAAGAATTGTCTGTGTGGAAACTGGGACAAGCTAAAGCTGAAGAAGACCATCAAATACATTGTGTAAACAACTTCATGTCTGTAACTGAGTTCATGATCTTGTTCTAGTTTAACAGGCTGAGTCTAGGCATTCAGTCAGTGGGGGCTGTATTTTAGCTTTAAAGAGTTAGAAATAGAAAGCATTCATTTTCTCTGCAACTTTCAAAAAACCTTCAAAACTGTACTTCCTACTCAGTATTTTCTAAGCCAAAAAACTTTAACTATTTAATATTTTGTCTGGTAATCTTATGCTTTTTTCCCCACCTTTACGGTTTTTTTTTTTTCCCTACGGCTTTTTTTTTGATAGGGTGACCTTGAGGAAATAGAGTTTAAAAGGTTTTTCTTGTATGAGATGACACTTCTTGCTGCAAGCTTTGATTTTTGAAAATACCAAGAAATTTATGGCCTAGAGCCAATAAAGCATTTAAATATATCTTTAACCATCTCATTATTCTTCTCAGATAGTCTAGGCAAAGTTTTAATGAAGATAATCATATATCTAAGGGTAAACAAATGCTTCAACTTTTTCTTGGCTCGTCAAACCCACAATAGCAACAGTACTGAAAGGAATAAGGAAAAAAGATTACCTCTTCTATGGTTTTGGTGTTTTTTTAATGTCAGTTTTACGATCCCCATTTGTATATTTTTTGGGTTTTGACATTTCATTGCTATATTCATTGTTTTCTCTTCTGTTGGATCAGTGATCTAATATTTAGAATTGGAGAAATGCCACCTGACTACAAAGCAAAGTGCTATGGCTTGTAATTCTTTAAGTGTCTGAAGGATACTTAATATAAGAATACTGAATATTCTTTATGTTAATGAAGGACTTTTTTATGTTGCTTTCTAAACTGATTTATGGCAAGAATCAAACCAAATTCTGATTCAAAATTTCCATACCGCAAACAGGATTAGGTATCTCACACAAGTCATTGGCTACAACAGCATTATTCGTCACCCCCAAATAAGACCACCCTGTGCATCTGAGCTAACCCTTTCTAGCAGAGGCACAGATCTGTTGTTCTGCAGCCACCTCTGCAATGCCACTGCAGAACTACACCCATCTTCCAGCTGTGCTAACAGAGCTGCTCCAGCCACAGTTGCACCTTCTAAGGTCAAAGCAGGGACTGTGCCCAAGGGAGACACTGAAGAGGAGGAAATCGACCCTTGCAGTCATATTAGGCACATGGATTTTTCTATTGTATTTTGTAACTATAGGTTTTCTGGAAAGTAGTCTGAGGCAATCTTGAACCTTTGTTAAAGGATCACAGAGGAGTTTAGCAGTTAGCTTCATTTGTTTGGTCTTAGAATAGTAGCACTAATAGGACAGAGGGAAGAATTAAAAGGAAGCCTAGACCTGGAGCTATTAGCAACTGAATAAGGACATGAAGAAGACCTAGGGAGGCAGAGGGACTTTAGTTAGGCTGTATGAAGAAAACTGGAAACAGTAAACGTAATCTGTGGTGGCACTAGAGTATTCAATGTGTTTTTAACACTTAAGAAGAAATAGATTTTAATTATGTTTATTTTAAATTTCCTTTAAAAAGATCATATAGTCTTTGTCTTTAAATGTCATAAGGAGATACAGAAGAGAATAGGATGGATAATCTCAGAAAAATATAACACCTGGATTCAAGTGTTATAACTTTAACTTCAAATACAATGGAAAAAAATCAAAGCAATACAAGCTATTATTTGTTGTAGAATACCAGATACCTCTTGCTGTGTCCCTTCAAAGTTGTCAAGCATGCAAGCAACTGTCAAACTACTTTCCTCTGGATAGATGTCATTACATTTATCTGTGTAAATTAAACTCTGCCAAAAATAAAATGCAACACTTCCAACCAAGGCCTTCCCAAACTGTAAGAGATGATCAAAAGGATGAGCCTTTATCTTTTTTTCCATCCCTAAAATATGATTTTTAAAAAGTGCTATATTAAGAGCTGTTGTGTACCACCACAGCTGGATGCCCAATGATGACATTAGCAGCTTTCATACTGGAGAGAAATATGTCACATTGTTCATTGCTTGATCAGCATAGGGACTGGGAAGGGGAATATTAACTTCCATAGATGTTTGTCCTAAAGTTTATTGTCTCATATGCTTGGGAAACAGGTTGTATTTATAGCAGTCCACATAGTGGTATTGACTATCTTCAGCTGGGAGAGCATTAATAAGGAGTGAGAATGAAATAAGACATGTTAATGAAAAGGAAAGTTTTCATCAGTGCTCCCAGAAATTTATAGAATTATAATCTTCCTGAGCAAAGCCCACCCAGCATATTACAGGCTAGTGCAGTCCTAAATAGAAGTAGAAAAGAAGATTTAATAGCTGATGAAAAAGACATTTTTAGTTCCCAATCCAAACTGCCCAGGAAAGCACAAGCTCATAGCAAAGTTCCTGTGGAAGGCTTTACTTCGTACTTAAAAAAATCCCATTCGGTTAAATACAGGGATATCATAGCTTTTAACAGAAAGATTAAAAAGGTTCTGTTACATTTATATTCCTTTACAGAACCCTCAGCATTTCTGCATGCTCAGCCCTTTTTTCCCATCCTTGTTTCATGTCTGTAGCATTAATCTTCTTGGAGTAACTGCTCACTTGCTAAATATATCCATCACTAAAAGATAATTGTAATATATGACAAATACACCTTGAGAAGAATTCATTATAGTCACCAATCTCACATCACAGGATAGGGATGTGTTAGCAGTATCTCTTCTCCCCAAACAGGTTGGGAAATCAGACTTTAAGATAATTGTATGTCTTATCTAAAATTCTTCCACCTAAACTGATACTTTATGGATGACTACTGAACTGTTCCCTGAAGCCACAAATCTGAATTAACCTCAAGTATAAGAGAGGTTTGTATAAGAAGTTAATATAAACAGAGAAGTTTAAAATTTCTTTAGCTCTGAATTTTTTATCTATTTTTTTTTTATCAAAGTAATCATAAAGTTAGGAAACAATACACCACAGAATAAGAAGGTATATCATCCTCCACCTCTGTTTCCTTCATTGCCATTTTGCATGAGAAAAATCAGGAGTGTGTTTTTCCAGGTCCCACAGTTCACAGTGTTATTAAACCCCCTCATTAAAACATTTTCTATCATAGCTATCATGGGGAAACTGAAGTCCACTTATGCTGACTTTCCATGATAGAAAATTATCTTTCTGGAGCTAACTGTGCAAACCTCAAACTGGGGCAATTTTTTGTGAATACTGAATCCCACTAACACTGCAACAAATTTTTAAAGCAATGATTAGATGTTATGTAAAACTTTTTGTTCCTCTGCTTTCTCTCTTCTTTTTTTTTTTTTTTAATTTAAGATCTGGTTCCTGTCTCAGACCTTCAAAGGGAGATGTTTTTAATTAAAGTAGAAAATAATTCATATCTATGAAACCATATAACTGTTGAAGTAATTTTTTTATGGGAATTCCATGCTACAGGAATGGAGATTTCTTCATATAAATTGTGCCCTTTTTTTTTTTTTAATTATCATTTGAATATAGCAAGGTGATCTGTTAATCTAAAATGTTTTTTTACAGTCCAACTTAATGTTCATCTGTTGTAAGCATCAGTTGTGTTAGAATGCAATGGATTATTTTTGTGCTGAAAAAAGCATGGGGTCTAATATTAATTCAGTAGCAGGTTATCACAAGGAACTTCTGTCTCTGTCTGAAGGTTTTTGCTTCTGTCATCATCTCTTTACAGGACTCAGATGTGTGTTGTTAAAATCGCATAAAAATATATCTTGTTTCAAAGCTCTAAAACTTTTTATCACGTCATGTACTAACATTTTGAGCGGTGACAAATTTTGGCTGTACAGATGTTACCATTCTCAAAGTACAAGGTACTTGTTAATCAATGCTACTTTCAGACAAATGTTGAAAGGTAAAAATCAATTGAAACTTTATATAAGGTTAAGCCTTTGTTTTTAGCCCTCTACAAGTATTATTTTGTTCAGTTTAGTTTATGGTTCTGAAAGAAAACCTACACCACAGAGCCCCACACCATGGACATGCTCAGAACACATGACTGCTGTGACACAGTCTTAAACATTGACCCCCAAAGTGTCTCCTTACCACATTTCTCATTCCTCCCCCTGTGAAATTAAATCACTGCTGATGGCAAAAGTGATGCAGAGAACTTGGAAATATTGCCTTCATTACTCCTCAAAGGCCTTTAAGGAATCTTCATATTTCTCTGCAAGCATCTCTATTTTGCTACTCCAAACATGCTTGTGGAGAACAGATAAAATAAGTTCTTATTCTCACTCCTTCTGGAGGGAGATGACTGAAGAGGGATCAGCACCCCTTGTTATGCTGAATTTCAGTATAAGAGAAGGAATTTGTCACCTATGGGCCTTGAAACTCGGTGTTATTTTAATCCTTACTCTGGTTTTGAGGTAAAGTCACTGTCTGGTCTTTTACCTTGGGCATAGAAAGTAACAATGTTGGGGGAGGACTTTAGCACTTAATTCCAAAATGAACCCTGTCCAAGAGCTGTTCAACAGATGTTATTTTCCTTGTAGTCTTTTCTCCAAAGCCTTGTTAACACCAAAGATTGAATTTGTACCTCAGGGACTCAAACTTTATTATGGAGCTGCAGGTAAACTTTTTACTTTGATCAAATAAAAAAAATGACAAAACTATGCCCTAACTTATAGCTGCAAAAAGTAACATCAGAGAGGAAAGCAGGCTGAAATTTTGGTTCATCTTGATCAAGTTATACCCATGTGTTTGAGAGACCTTACTCCCAGTTTCCTTACTCCCAGTTTCCTTACTCCCAGTTTACTGAGGGTGTATTGCTGTTAACAGATGTATATCACATGATTCAAGAAAAAGTAAAAGGCAAAAGAAGAAATAACAGTAGACATTAAATGAGCTTTTCTCAGAATATCACAGCTGTAAGAGCTAACCATCTCTACCCCCAAGCCTCAAAAGAAGATGAGTTTGATTGATTGAAGTGTAAGATTCAAGCACATTTAACTGTAGAGTTACAAGGAAGCTTAATCCCAAGTCTAGGATCTTTGGTTTACAACTGCAGGAAAGAATTTATTTATTCAGTGCTGTTCTTTATTATCTGTGGGTTATACTGTTCTCAATAGAAGCCCAGCTGATCCAGGTAATTTACTGATAAAGGAGCCAAAAATACATCTACGCCTTTTAAAGCAATAACAGTTTGTGTCTGAATTTGTGGTGCTTCCATTAGTAGTTTTCACTCTGCATGTGCTTTACTTTGAACACTTACATTACATTGAACCCAAGCATGGACTGAAAAATAATTTTGGTCTCAGGGCTAAACAAAACATAGAAAGTGGAAATCAGATGGTACCATTGTGTTCAGAGACTGTACAATACTCTTGACATCTGACAAAAAGAGTATCTATTCTGTCTTTAAAGAATCCAAGTGAAGAATCTAAAATTTCTTGAGATGGCAGAAATCAGATTAAAAACACAATCATTGTTATGACTCAAGGAAAGAGAAGAATACATTAATTCTCTATCTGGAGAACAATATGGAAATGGCAATACTTGTATACTATGCAAAAAGATCCCTTGTCTTTGACATACAATAAATCATTACAAATGTGTCTACCAGAGATAGATAATGGCTTTTTGCAGATACTCACCACATGCATATTTCTGAGATTACAGAATCTTCACATGTGTTTTCCACACCATCATCAATAAAATATTCTTGGAGATATGTCTTCTAAGAGGATAACTCATGCAACAATCAAGAAAGATCACTAAGCAGAATATCAGCTATTGCTAAAATGGAAAATGTCAAAATATTTTGTCCAAAAAGCAGTACCTGATCTGTTCTGTCAAATATGGACACTGTGTTTTCAAATAACTTTCCAGCCAGGAAAATGGAAATCCATAGTGGCACAGTGTCTTCTGCAGTAGCACTATGTGAAGATTTAAGGTGTTAAAATATATGGATATGCCACAGGTGCTTCCTAAATCACCTAAGTGTGGAAGCAGTATAATACCACGCCCAAGTTCAACCCTATCAGTCATAACTAAGTTGAAATTGCCCACTAAAATGTACCCGAGTTTTCAACCTTGGTAACGGCAATATCAGTTTGACTAATATTCCTATAGCTCCTCTTGTTAACTACTTCATGATCTGCATAGAATGCATAATAGAAAAGTATTTTGCCGTTTGAAATAGCTCCGACTATGTTGAACATAGCATGCTCCCTAGAATTTTTTGCAGGATCTGTTTGTGAATAGACTTAAACACCTGACTAGACCAGAAAGTTAATCAAGCTCCAGAAAATTTTCTACCAGTTCCATCCTTGGTGGCCACTCAGTTGTTTTAATCTGGTACCTGTTGTCACTTGCTTGTTTTTGCAACAGTACACATCTTCTGAGTCTTGAAAAATAATTTATCCAGATCCTGGCTGCATCTGAGCTGACTTGAATTCTTAAAGAGTAATTTACACTGGAGGAAAAAAGGGACATTTCCTTTATAACACAGAATCAAAGTGTCATTTCCCAGCTGAAAAGCAAATCTTATTTTACTGGTTCACTCTTGAATGTAGCAAGGAAACAGCTGAATAAGTTCCCCCTGCAGACACACACGTTCAACCCATCACATACGCACACTGGTGGTGTTCCCTGTCAGAACAAGCACATTCTTATCACTTAGCATCTGTTTCCTTTTTTCTCAGACTTGTTTACCAGCATTTTCATTGAGACGCTTCCTTACAGAGAATGTTTTTTTTTTTTTTACTTTGTCATTCATTCATGATGGAGTTACACCTCCCAGCTGCAGCTATTTTAATAATGCTAAGAGTTAGGTATATAATTTTTTTGTGTGACTCAGATCCTATCAGAAAGCTAAAATGCAGTACAAAATGTAATCAGATCTGTTCATAATGACAGTGAATTTAAACAATATTTTTAAAAATTATGTGGTTTCATATTCTTTGGTAGTAAAAGGACAATTATAGAATTATTTTTTATTTGAGAAAAAAATAAAGCAAATATCCTAATAAACAATAATCCGCATCAATATTATTTGTTCTAACTAGTTAGAATTTAAGAGTTTATTCAAGAAAAAAAGAAAAAAGTTGAAATGAAAAAGCTCACAGTGGGTTTGTAAGGGCTGGAATGAAATTGCTATTTCTAGGAGTTTCCATGGAAACTACAGTACTAAGCAAACCTATGTACAAAAAGAAGAGATTTTTTTGTTGCAGTTGCTAAGTGTTCTTTAGAAAATCCACATAAGCATCATTATAATATGGAGCCAAACCAACAGGCTAATGTATAGCATACAACTGTAGTGTTTACTTGCTGAATACTTTAGAAATGAAAGTTCAGGCATCTGTGTGACCTTAAGACTTGGATCTGTACAATTTTTAGATTTAGCTTTGCATTGTTTAAAGTGGATCAACATGGTTAACGAACAAAATTACTCAGAGTAAACTCAACATGTTGCCAGATTTTTACACTCAATGCATACTTAATAATCCTAGGAAAGTTTCTTAATTGGTTTTGATATGATCAGTTTGCTCTCAGTGTTATTGAAAATACCCTTCTATCTTCTAAGGGTTTTCTTATATCTGAGTATAGGAATTAACAACTTCTATGGACAGTTTTATTATCTGAGAAGAGACAAAAGTCTTTTCATAGTAAAGGTGAAAAGTAGGGCAGGTTTTGAAATGAAACCAGAAAGTTTTTTAATAAAGAAATAGATGCTGAGATTGCAAATTCTTTATGGTCACAAACCAGTTTTGAACCTTTTTCTATTCTGCATCACCAAATTAGTTTACTTGGTTTTTGAAAATTCAGATTATTCCACAGTCAAACCCTAAAAATGAGTGCTTAACATCAGCAAGGAGCATTTGAGCCTGTAAGATGATTTATGTGAACAAGATCCAAAACAAAACAGAGAAAACTGAACAATATAACTTTATGATAGTTTAAAAATTTAATAGCTAGATTTTTTTGAAAATAAAATATTATAAATTTTACATTAATTCTCTTATGAAATAAGAAACTGAAATTTATGTCCATCTGTTGTCCACCATTTTGAATGTTAAGTGCTATTTAGAAATTACTTCATTTCATTGGAATAATGACAGAAATGTCTGTGAGCATGAAATAGCACCACAATGTGTTGTGATTATTGATATGATATTTGAAACATATTGATTACAAGATTTTTTTCCTAAAGAAATTAGATACGGTAGTGAAGCTTTAAATATTTAATTAAAAGTCATGTATTAATAAAAAATGATTCAATAAGTCACCAAATGCAAAATTCTGCAATGATGTCTCTATAAATTATTTAACAACTCCAAGAGTGTTGGCTTTAATAAATTAAATTCAAGGACATCTGGTCAACATACTTACAAAAACTAAAAATGCAATTTTCTTTATCACATCTTAAACAAAGACATTGTTTTTTCCCTAGGAGATGAAATTAGTTGTATGAAGAGGAAAATATGAAAAACAAACAATTTAAATATATAGGCTAATGTCTATTCTTTTAAATATTAAAAAAACAGCTTACTTAGCCAAAAGCAATAACCGCTAACATTATTTCTGTCTTTCTGAAGTTATCTAGACATCTCCTTTTTTTTCTTTCCTGTCAACAGTCTTACTCAAAAAGTGCTTAACTCTACAAGACCTTGGGATTTGCACATCTGAATCTTGATTCCATTTTCCACATAGAACATGTTGGACTTTTGACATACAAATTCCTTTTAAATTAATTTCTATGAATTGTCTGCTTTCAAAATGTCTATAAACATACTCACCACAGTACCCTAAGTGGCTGTATGTATTAGTTACTTCTATTTTACTAGTGACTAGTTAAGCCAAAGAATAAATGTTTGCACATATTTAAGAAAGGAAAATTGGTTTGTTCTAAAAATCCACAGACTTAGTAGCTATAGCAAGCCATTAAATAATGGACATTTTGAATCTTCCTCTTCAGTCAATGAGTTAATTGTCTCCAACTGTTAAAATGGAGAGCTCTGGTAATCCATACACTTTAAAAACCTATTTTCTCAAGTATTGTTCATAAGTAGCAAGCAGGGAGAATAGCTATTTAAGGTTATTCATATAAAGACAAAGATATTTTTCAGCAACAATATTACATCTGAAAGTAAAAAACTTCCTGCTGTGTTTGGTATTCAAAAGCTCCTTCGTAGTTTAACTGCTGCCCTTCAATGAGTCCTCCAATAGCACAGATCCAATAGCTTTAGTATTCCAATTTTTTTTATGTATCTAGATTTTTGCTTTTTAAAATAAAAACTGTTATTGTTATTACTACTACTACTACTGTTATGTTGACACAAAAAACTTCATAATTGATTTTTTATTTCTACATTATCTGAAAGAAGTGATGAAATAACCTAAAGATTTAACTAAAATCTGTCAGTGTGTATAGACACTGATAAGCATTAAATAAAATGAAAACATTAAATACAAGAAGAGTTTCAAAATAATTTAAGAACTGATAGATATTCTGGTGCCATGGATGTATCTCCTTGTTTTATTGCTGGTTTTTAAATGCTAAAGAATTGACAGTAAGCATAAATCAGAATTTTACACCGGGAAGTGCAGCAATCACCTGCTGAGCAACAAGTGATCTTATCAGAAAGGTTCATTTTCAAAATAGTATATGGAAAAAAACTGGACAGGTCACAGAGTTCACTCAAAATGGAAGCCCTTTAAGGTTGAGAGAGCTTTTACCCACAGGAATCTGTGAAATGCAGAAGTACCACCACCAGAACAGGTTAAACAAAATGCAAAATGCTGTTGATTGCATAACCCCAGAACCCTTCCATCACACCTTTGTCTCAAGTTGTTCATCTGCCTCTCACACTGAATGTGTCACAGTTGTAAATGAATCAGGGACAAAGGGCCAAGGGAAGCAGGATCAGGTGTGTGGCTACAATAACAGCAACAGCAATTTACTTCATAGCTCCTAAAATAAAGCAAATTGGAAATGAAAATGCTGAATTTTTGAGAGGCTTAGCACTTTAAAATGTCTCTTCAGCAAGAGCCGTGGGCTAAGAATTTACCATATCAGGATGGTTCCATGATGCAATATCATCACTACACTATGAAATACACATGTTCAATGAAGTAGTGGACAAAAGCATTTTCCACTCAAAACCAGTGGTAAAACTACTTCACCAGGAGGATAATTTTCTATACATTCTCTCTCTATGCAAATCAAAGATGACTTAAGTCCTTCATGTTTTAAAGCACCCATCAGCATTTTCAACTTCTTATCCAGTATCAGAAGTTATGACAGGGTAAAAAAATATCTGGGATGTATTTCACAAATTTATTCCAGATTCTTCTGGTTTTAATTTACTTCAGTGTAGACTTCTGAGTTAATAATTTCCCTATAATATCAGGCATCTGTGGACAAAGACCCTGGGTCCATCTATTTGAATTATAGAGCATCTAAGAGAAGTCACTGGTGCTTGCTACAGAGCAGGAAAGAATTTGGCTATTTTATCCTCAGGTAACCCACACCTTACAACTAAGGGAACAGTTAAAGACACATGTGACACAGTCTGTGGCCACTTTCATTTTCTCACTGGAGCAATGCAGGAACAGCCTTAGGACTCTAACTCAGGAAGATCCTTAGACCTCTGATCTTCAGTATCAGGATGTAAAATCTGAGAAATGGATTTTAGCAAGCCACTGTAAAGAGTTTGTCTATTTACTTCCTGCCCTTTCATTTTAGGAAGAAGAAAAAGGAATACAGGGACAAATTAGTGCTTTTAGTTTCTACTCCTAAAAGCAGTTTTTCTAATAGGATCTGGTCACTACTTAATAATTCTGACTGATTTACCCATTAACTTAATTATAAACATTAGCTTTGTTTTGCTAACAATAAAAAAAGAAAAATACACTTTATTGAAATCATTGATGAATAAAGTTAGGTTTTCTGTTTGACCAGCTAGGTTTCCATAATTTTTATTACATTTGACTGAAAGCAACACTCATTTTAATGGAGAATGTAATGCCATTTGTAAGTCAAGCTTTTACAGTAATTTACAGGCAAATTTCAAAACACAATTGATCGCTACTTAGCTGTAGTCTGGAATGAATAAAGAGTTTTCATTTCTCTTTGGATCCATAAGGGGTCTCATAAAATATTGGCAGAAGTAGTTTCATTCATACAATATTCTTAATCACTAGAGAAAAAGGGATTTTCTGTTTCTCACTCTTGTTAGGAATTGGCTATATTGTAAGCCATAGTGATGATAAGGGCAATCAAAGATAAAGTAGTTGCCTAATTGAAAGAAAATTTTATGCCATCTCCAAAATCAGTAAACTGGTGAGTCTGACCTCCACTTTTTAATCTTGGCTCTCCAAGAAACATTCTGTTCTAGATGAAAAGTAGATTGGTCAATCTCTCCTGGCAAGAAAATTGGAAATGACTGAGATGTAGAAAGAAATATCCTGGTCCAATTGACATATACTCAGATAACATTTAAATCAGCTTGAATGAAATTACCATCCTGCATAGCCTTTATGGACTACATGAGTTTTGCTTAGTACTTTATAGCACCATATAATCACCCAATCAATGTCAATGAGACTCAAACTTTTTCCAGTGGTATGTTTTGCAGACCATGTAATTTTGACAGATCCAAAAGGGAAAAAAAAAATCATGCTCTGTGTCTGACCTATTGCCTAAATTCTATTGTTCTAGGCATGAGCCTCCAATTCAATAAACAGCTCTGTGTATTTAGAACAGTTTCAACACATGCACAGAGTCCAACACTTTTGGGACAGACTCTCTTTGTGTGAACAATAGGATTTGTCTGCAGACACAACAGTCATTCATCCAGAGAATCATTAAATCACGAGTCAGAGCAGTCGTGTAGCACATTTTTGTAAGAGGTGGTGGCTTCCTACCAAAATCAGTAGGACAGTGGATCTGGATTTGTAGCTGTGGTTTTCAAAATGATTAAGCTGGCTCTTCCTAATGGAGAAAGTTTGCCTGTGGAAAACAAGTCATCAGTGGAACAGTCCATTGTGTAATCTGGCTTTTTTCTCAGATACATGATGGTAATTTCCTACAGTGCACTTGGGATGCTGAATGGCAAAACTGAGCTGTAATATCCATGCACAGGGCTTAACCAGGAACGTACTGCAGGCTGACAAGGTGGATTATGACAACCACTACGAGAAGAAAATGACGACCAAGTCAAGAGCAGGTTTGCCAACACTACTTCAAATTTATATTGTTAAGATGAGAATATTCAATAACATTTTTGCTATTCAAGGCAGTTCTGTAGGAAGCACTTTCCATTTGCAAACTAAAAGCAGGCAAGATCTCTTTAAGGCAGGGTATGAATAAAAAAGAAGCAACTGTTACACTAATCTGAGGGTTCCACTTTAAGGAAACCAGAAAATGAAAACAGAAATGAAGGTCTGAATCTGTTTCGTGTTGTTACCCAGTATGACAGAGATTAACACTCTAAAACATGTTACATGGGAATCTGAGAAGTGCAAAGCTGTTAAAAGCCTTAATTTGCAACCACTAATTTTCAGCAGTTACAGTGGTTCATAGCATTATGCATTATTACACTATATACATATATTATAAACATTTTTTAAAGCTTAGCATATTATCTGGGAGTGCATACAAAAATATTTAAGCTTTAAAATCCAATAATAAAAATAAAATGTTCCATAACTAAAAAACAAGAACATATATTAGTAAAAATATGATAAAGAAAGAGTGGTCTATTGCACTTTGTCAAGAAATATATCTAATTCTGAGGTCTAAGGATCAAAGAGAGCATTATGAAGTGAGAACCTAATTCAGGAAGAAGCTGGGATTTGCAGAAACATTTGTATATTCAAAGAACTATTAAAGCTTCTTTGTAGAAGTAACAGATAATTATTCAAATACATCATAAGGCTGACTTAACACAGTTTAACCAGAAAACAGCACATGAAAAAAGTCAGGCAGCACTCTGAAACTTTTGATTTGTGTAGTGCCTGCCTCTGTACTTATGATCATTGAGAAATATCAGAATTGACAAATCACTTACAGTTTGATTGGAGATTATTTGTTAATAAATTTGGGGAAAATCTAAAATATTTTGGAAAGCAAATTTAAAAGGAGCAAAATAAGGTAGTTGATTTATTCTAGGTGAATTTCATACATATTGTAAATCACAGATGAGTCATAATTCAAAAGATGAAACAATATCAGATATCATTTTTTTATTAAATAACAATATCCAGGAAAGTTTGTTGTCATCAGCATGGTTCCTTGAACATAAATTATAATTTTCCTTTAACTATGCAATAAAAATTTCTAAGTGAGAAACTACAGCCACTAGTTTACTATTACCTTCACATTAAAAGAGGATAAAACTTTTGCCATATTTATTGTATTTCGGAGACCTCCTTTGAACAGTTTTCCTCTGGTTTATTCCCATCTAACTCTGGTCATGTAGGTTCACTTAAAATCTTGACCTTAACTCATGGCAATCAACTGGGAAGATTCCAAACCACCCTGGAAGATACTGTTGTTTAGTTTACTTGAGAGAAAGAATTGGAAGACAAAAATCCTTTTAGAGTATATGGTGATTGTATCTCTATTTGAAGGTACTTACAATACATTTTAACACTGATCAGATCATTTAATATCCCAGTTCTCAAGTTAAATAGTAAACTATTTAAGGATCTATTTTTAGAAATATAATTGGTATATTCTGGCAAAAGAAATGTAACAGATGATCATTTACAAAAAAAAAAAAAAAAAAAAAAGCAAAACGGAATGAAATGTTCTCCACTGGTTAAGAGAAGCTCTCTCTTTCTAATTTTATCCTAAATTTCTATTTATTTGATTAAAAAAAAAAAACAGCAACAACCTGTTATTAGTCTTTTAGTGCTGTATAGCTTTTCTTTTCTCATAGTGTTCTGGTAACTTAAAATCTACTTCCACATTTACTAGACCTACAGAAGCTTCCTTCCTCATTCCTTGTTTCTGTGTTTACACTTTCAGGAGGAGAGCTAAACTAAGTTCTTAAATCAAATTTAAAGCACATACCATAACATATTCAGAACAGAATGTGACAGCTTGAACCAAACATATTAGTGTCTTATGCAAAACAGTGGGTATTTAACTTACAATCTGCAAAAGTTTTATACTATGTTATTTCATTACTCTGCACAGCAAGTATTGCTGAAATCCTAGGTTTGGGCTACAAACAATGAGAAAGAAGTTCCAAAATGTACTGGACAAGTCTTTCCAGAAAGTCATCAGTTCTGAATACATTCTTATTAATAGAGAAAATTAAGGAATAAGTCAGAAGGTCAAAAACATAGTCTCTTCAGTATACCAATTGTAACAAATTAGTTATAATATTAGCTACAAATAGTTACTGCAAATTAACTCCAGAGATACATCTGAAGCCCATCAAATTTTTAATTTTTTTCCTGGTACCTTAGGCAGTTTTGCAAGATGCTACCATTATTAGGCAGTTCAGAAACAAGATAATGAATAGTTATGTGAGAAGGTAATGAGAAGGCAGTGAGGCTTCTAATAATGAAACAAAAGAAGCCAGGAAATGCAATATTGCCAAAAGCTCCATTGTCTATGATTCTTAAGCAACACATGGTTGTGCTGTTAACTGTTGGTTACAGTATTTTATTTATAGTCAGTTATCAGCTGGTTTTGGAGGCAAAAACAGACAGTTCATCTGGCTTCAGTGCAAACCATATAGAAAAAGGCAATTTCACTAGACTAAGGAGCAGAGCATGAAATGTGTTGGAGTGAGGAAAGAAGGCTCTTGCCCTAATCTCTACCCAGATTGGTCACAAGTTTGATCCCAGATGTATCTCCAAAGATTCCCAAAGCTTTTGATGGGTATCTTTCTTTCTTTCCGTCCAAAATAATTGATATAAAGACATTTCATCTATACTATATAAGACTGGAGGTTTGCATTTCAAGGATATTTTGACCTGAATTTGGTTCATCGGGGCCCAAAAAAAAAAAAAAAAAAAATCCAAAAAACAAACCAACAAACAAACCACAAAAAACCAAGCAACACAACCAAACCAATTCAAAAAGAAACCCCATTACTGTGCTGGTTTATGGCAAAGAAATTAGTCCTAGAAATTAGATTTACAAAGTGGTTCTGCCCTGTCACAGTCAGACTGGATTATTGTCTTTTTTGCATGTTGTATTTGGAGAGTGAATTCCAGTGTTACTGGAAAATGACAAAGGAGCTACTATTAGGAACAATGCTGTTGTTGATCAGATTAATGTTATTATTTATATTACTATCATATCCTCCCAAACATTACCTTGTCCTTATTGCTTTGTTTTTCCTATAATTTTCCCACAGATTTGATAGCACTAATAAGGGTGGGGAGGGGGAGAGGGATGTTAAAATAGAATTAATTAGTCAAGTTCTTTTGTATAGCCCATGTTGTGACTGGGCATTCATAAAAATGTGGCTGTTCAGATTGATGAGGACTGCCTGGACTTTCAGAGATTTCAGACACTTTAGTTCAATCTACTACTGGAGTTTGCATCCTGAGTTAATGACGCTTTTTTCAGTTTTATCTTAAATATTCACCCAAAACGTCCATTAACCAAATGGAACAGTGAGGCAGATAAGAAAATGGGTAATATGTGCACATATGTAGTCTGTGGACATAATTTTAAGCCATTACCATTTCACTTATACCCAAAGGATAAGAATCATAGTACAGGACAGAATCATAGTAATACTTGTAATTTACTTTTATTGCTTCACAGCTCAGGGAGAAAGATTCCCTCTATTTTATGAAGCTTCTGCAAATATTCTCCTTCACTTGATAAAAATAGATTAAGAAAACCTTGTTCTGTCTCCTGGCATATTTTTAAGTTTTCAGCCTCCTTTTCCAGGTGATTTTCTAGATCTTAACAGAGAACCTCCAAAATGTTAACTGGCAAATATGTAATTAAATGTTTTCTGATAGCAGTATTCTTTTTTCTTAGACATCTAATTTTAGAGTGAGTACACTTCTTTTTCTTGTTCTTTAGATTATCCTTTGGGACTTTTAGTCCAAATTAGAGATTAAAACCCCCACTCTTTAGGAAAAGTTTGCCATTTAAAGAAAGACAAATGCAGAGAATTAATTTCCTTAGTTTTATTAATTTTCTCAGCCTTCAGAAGATTATTTTTTTTAATCCAAGCTAGTCACCAAAGCTATGGTTACAGAAAATGTAAGCATAAATAGAAGTTTCAAAGAGCAGATTGCCAGAAGTGTATAGAAATGGAATGAATGCTTTACTCATGGTGCCGTTCTCTACTAACTGCAAACAAAGAAACTGTGTTAAAACCTAATCCCTATGTGTGAAATTTTCTGTCACAATTTATATTTAATTTGGAGAAAAAAAACAGCAGCAACAAGAATGGTTTGACTTTCTGATGTTCTATTTTGTAATTTTTAAAGCAAAAATTCTGTGCTTTTCAGATTTTATGCTCAAGGGAAAAAAAAGAAAAAAAAAAACAAACACCAAACCCCAAAAGATGTGATTGCAAGATATTACCACTGCAGTATGGGCAATCCTTTATTTACAGAAAGAATTTTAGTGAAGTGGATAGAAAGTGGCAAGTAAATTTTGAGATTTCTCTGCTAACCATTTTGCTAGAGTTTTTTTTCTTTTTATTGAGATAGATAAAATCTTTAGAGTGTATCTAATGGATAGCTGTACTGATGTTCCCAGGGGATTTTTAACCTTAAGACAGCACAAAGCACCACCACTGCTTAATTGGAACAGTATTAGCAAACACTGAATTTAATTGGGAAGCATTGGCCTGGAGCAAAGAGGTTATCTAGTGTTTGCCCAGGTGTTTGAATCAGGGTTCTGGGATTGTGTTACAGAAATAAAAGATTCAAAGAGAAATGTAAGTTGTATAAAAGTTTTATTCTTGGTTCAAACTATTCGGTTTTTTATTTTTTGCTTCTTTGGGTATGAGGATGCTGAAATGTAACTTTGGAGGTTGTTGACTGGATGCATATGTATACTTAATACTGTTATTCAGAATAGTCATTAAAAGCAATTAGGGACCACCTTTCTAATTTTACTCTTGTGTATTCTTTCTTGTTTCATGAGTAAATTGAAATTTCAGGCATTAATTAAATATAGCCAATTAGTAGATATGGTAAATATTATCTACCAGCTGCGGCTATAGTAATATCTTTCTGGTTGGCTTTTAAATGGTAAAACTGTGAATTTCAATGGCAGAAAAGAGAATTCCTCCATTTTTTATCTTACTTACTCATAAAATTAGAAGTGTAAACTTGTGCTACAGCACAATACATAAAGTGAATTTATTTTGTCAGAATTAAATGGGCATTCACAGAATCAAAGCTCAATACATTGTAGTATCAGTCAGAGATGGGAGAATGTCCTCCTGGAAGTCATGCACAGTCATGCAGAAGTTGCTAAGCTTGGGTATGTGTGTTAGACATTGAATTGCTTTACTTATTTTATTTAAAATATCTGAATATCTAAGATAGCTTAGTCCCTAGAGCCACCAAAATAGTCTGCCCCTCTCTGCAAGAAGCTTATTTGGAGCTTAAAAACTTCTCCTGTGACAAGTCCCCTGATGACATAGTGTCTCTAGCTGAGAAAGTCCAGTGCTTTTGTGTCCCAGAAAAATATGATGAATACTGGGAGGTTCTGCAATACTGTTGAAAGAAGAAAGGGTTACAATGGTACATTAGATTTTGCCATGTAGCATCTCTCTCATTTTGTTCTATTTATAGAACTAATTTTCTACTGATATTTTAGCAAGTGGGCTAAAGGACTCAGATGCATGTTCCTCTCAGGTTATTTGCAAGTAGCTGATCTGTGCTGTTGCAACTGAGTTCAAGAGCTGAGTTTTGGAGCTTGCTTTTCGTTTCTCTCCCAACAATGTTCATGGAGCTTCACAAAATTGTTCCTGATTTGCATTACTATAACATAAATGAGAATTTCAAGTGCTCTGAGCTGTCTTTGCTGTACTTGCTGAGAACATAATTTCTTCTTTGCCAAAAAAACTCCAGAAGAAACAATGGAATAGATTTTCAATTCATAATGTTTTTTGCTGATTTTTCTCTCCTTGCTTCTCTCTAATTTGTATCCTCTGTTTGTCTCAGGGTGCTTACATAACTCACAGGACATATTGGAGGGATTTACAGTTTGCTTAAAGATTACCATTTAAGCTGTTGCTTTCAACTTTTATTAATAATGTATTATGTTTTCCATTATGATCTACATTTCTTTTGTGGACCTTGCTGAAAGTACATTTGGAGGGGAGAAAAAAAGCATGTTAAAATACAATGGAAAAATTTTCTTTGCAAGTGATGGTGTATAAGTTTATTGCCAAAAAAATTATCAATCTGCAAGTTCTTATCTTATGTAAATCTGGTTATTTGTACCAGAGGAAGGTTTAGGGTAAACATATTAATGACTGTAAAGTAAACATAGCTTGTCCAAAGTTAAAATACAGGAATTTTTCTTCTTGTTGCCAGCAATTCCATGCTGCTCTGAACCATGAAGCAGAAAAGAAAATAAGCACATATTCCTCACATAAGGTTAATCAGACTTTTGGGTGAAAGACAAAGAATTTACAGCATTTCTACTTCAGTTCTAATAAATAACCAACATACCTCAGCTTCTCAGTCCTCTATGGCATGTTCACTCTTTGTGAGCACAGAGTAAATGACTTCATTTTTATTTGTCCTTGGTGCTAAATCACAGAGAGGATTGCAAAGGTGCAGTGGGGGTGGGGGGTCAGAATCATCTTGTTAATGGAAACAGCAAAGAGCTGGAGGCCAATAAAGCCTCAACTCTGCGTGACTGGGGTCAAGCCACCTGCTGCCTTTTTCATCATCCTTTGACACAGCTCAGAAGAAGTAGACTAACAGCTGAATCTCACTGAAAATGCAAACCTATTTTGAATAAGGCTTTAATAACAAGCAAATAAAATTAACCAATCTTTTAGGAAATTTCATTCCAGCTGTGATGCATTTACACAAAGTAGGAGAATCCCAGATGATAAGATCGTCTGCCAAAATTAGAAAAAAAATGGTGAATTTGATGCACTTTTTCAGTTCTGCTGTCCTTTTAAAAGTCCAAATTTGGTGTACCTGAATTTCTAGTGAGCAATTTGCCTTAGTAAAAACAATGATTAAGTGTCTTTCAGTTCCTATTTAGGGTAAAACATGTGTTGTGCTTTTCTGACATTGCCAAAGTACCATAATTATGACTGTGAAATTATTTTGACACTTTTAAAATATGAGACATCTAGTAGGAAGTGAATTTATTAGCTGTGCTATATGAAGTGTGCTAAAAGGAAAAATACAGCTGATATTATAGACTTGTCAGGAGGGAAGAGCTAGGTGGCACAGAGATGATACAGCTGCTGTTGGTCAGCAGAGGAGAGAGCTTAAATGCCAAGCAGAATGGTTTGTTTAGATTTTTTTATTTGGTTGATTTATTGATTAATTCCCTAAATGCAGTGCACACCTGAGGGCTGTGGGAATTGTGTTAGTTGTGTCAAGGTGGGACTTCCAGCCAGACAAAGCTGCCTGCCTGTGGCAGAGCCGTGCTGCATGAGGAAGTGCACTTTGGTTTTCCTACAGCCAGGGCATCCTGCTGTGCTGCATGGCTAAATGGGAAGATTTCTATGCTAAAACTGACAGGCACTTCCAGTTCTTTTACATGATGCTCCCCTGTCTCTTCCTCTCTTGTAAAATCCTTAAAGATATGTGGAAGAAATATCAAGGATTCATTTTGTCCTTTTCATTCTAATCCTGCCACTGTGCTAATCAAGCCTGTATGTTTGATAGCATTTTTATTATTATTTGATTACTTACTGTTTTTTGTTCTTCTCATTTTTATTGCCATCATTCCCGCTCTACAAATATTTTAATTTACATCAGTTAATTTCTGGTTCACTTTTCACACAGCATAGAAAAATAGATGTCCAAAACTGCTTACGGCCTAGAGGCAGAGAAAGAAAAAATGAGAATTGGTTGGTTGGTTTGTTGGTTTTTTTTATGTGAGTACATAGCAGGGACCAGAAGAGAGCAGATATGCAGCGAGAACCAGTTTGTACTGAGGAATATTAAAAAGACAGTTGAAATTTCAGGATTGTTAAATTTGGATTAATCCCCATCTGGTCTTCTGGACTGAATAATCTTTTTGTGTCTTGACTCCATTAGGTGGACACCTGGAGCACAGCTCCCAGTTCCTTTCAAATTCCTGTTCATTCACTCTAAAACTGTTTCACAATGTGAATCAAAGCAACAATGAAAAAAATGGGGGAGAGTAATGATTTTTACATTTAGAAAATAGGACAAATAATTAAATTATTTGTCTCAGTCTCTCTAGAACTCTTTGACCAGGATTAATTTTGAGTCTAAAATTATTTTATACTAGTAAAAACATTCACACAAAAAAGAATACTTATTTTGCAGTGCAGCAAATATACTGAAAGCTACCTCAGTATATCAATTTAAGGAAAGGGAAAAGTGTTTTGCATAATTCCCAGGGAAGGACATAGGCACAATCAATCCTGGTTTCCACTCCTGCTAAACAAAACTGTCACCTTTTGAAAAGATGAAAGAAACATCTCCAAAGAGGATGATCCCAGTTTGCATGTTTTGGGGTTTATTAAAGGACTGAATTTTTATGAATAATCATTATTTTTTTATATAATTTTCTTTTCCTTTTTGTTGATGCTCACACTTTTATGAATACATACAATATTTCTGTTTCACTGCTGTACTCTGAAAAGCTGGGCAGCTAGGCAACTGTTTTCAGTATTTTCTTTGGCTATCTGGAGTTTAAGTATTTTCCTGTGGACTAACACTGCCCCACAAAATTCAATCACACTGCACCTGTTAAGAATTTTGCCTCAGTGTAAGCTTTTAATTTTAGTTAAAATTTTCTCCCCATAATGCCTTATAAAGCTTTGTTCTGCATGAATACACTCAAAATTTCAAGCAACTAAGATTAAGAAAACTGTTGGGAATCTGGTGATTCAACAAGAACTGAGAAAAATGCAAATTTCCCTGACACTAGGGAGTGTCTCCCTATAGCACATCTAGCAATAGCACATCTAAAATATTTTATGAAACTTTATCCAAAGCAGAAAAAAAATCTCTCCTAATTCCAGTGGTCTTGAATATTTAAGTTTTTATAAAATGTGAGGTACCAAAAAAATATCGTCAGGCATGACAATAAATAGATTTATTTCACCAATGTAACAAACTAGGGGTATATTATGGCTGTACCACTTTTAGTGAAGAAATATAGTACTGTGGATTTTTGTCATCAGTCAGAATCTAGCACTTGTCTGAGAAAACCTATTTCTCAAATAATTTGAGTTTTATGGTTCGGAAATACATGTCAACATAGGTATTTACATAAACACTCATTGACACTTAAAGGAATGTTCTCTAAAATAACTGGCCCAATATTATTGTCACTCTGTCGAAGAAAGAAAAGGGGAGAAGGGGAGAAGTAGAGCAGTGGAGCAGTGGAGGTGCTGTTTTTTTCAACTTTGAGTTACTACAAAAGGTGGATTTTGTTTTTCTAATCTAAACTAATATTGTGATGCCTTTATTGTACTTCAGTCAAACTTCTTGTAAAACCCATGACTACAGAAATTCTGAGGTAGGCAACAAAAGCAGTACAAGATGTAGTAAATCCTCTCCTTAGCAATACTCTAAGCTCTTTCTATTGTAAAAATGAAAGTGTGGAACAGAATACACACACCATCTACAATACATCAAATGTGAAGAAATGAACCCTTATCTACATTTCTGAGCAGGACTATCAGATAATAATCCTTGCTTCAAAAAGGAAAAGAAAACAAGAATCTGGTCCTTAAATCTTAGTCAAACTGAAGGGGATTGCAGTGTAACAAAACCTACAAAGAAAGTGTCTAGCAGCAAATCCTATAACTAGGGCCATTCCATTTCTGCACTCTCAGGATGGAACAGTGACCTCCCACAACAAATCTGTTTCTGAATTTACACAGATAAAGACCTGGGCCCAACTTTTGTAAAACATTGCAATATTTGTTCTGCAGTGTCCTCAAAAGGCTATTGGTTACTGCAGTTGTGAACATTTATTCTATATTAAATAACTTAGTACAAAATTATCTCAGATATAGTTCCACTAAAGTTAATGAAAAGCAGAGAAAGAACTATCCTTAATGAAGAATATTGAGAGAATTTTCAGGATAAATCTATGCCTGGAAAGAGCAAGGTCTGGGAGTATGCATCAACAGTCTCCAGTAAAAGGCATATTTAAAATTCAGATCCCAAGATAAACTTCAGAAGAAATTCAAATATATCAGGCATGGAAATATGCAATTTATTGCTTTTCCCTGCCTACATATCATATATTTTCAAGTTCAGAGGGGGTTCCCTTTCTAGGGTAAAAAAGGAAATCAAACATTTTAATTGGTATGTTAGAAACAATTTATGCAATAAGCAAAATAAATGGAGTTTGAAAACTCTCTCAAGTGATTTGGCTCTTGGAGTATAATTTTGGAATTTGGTTTCCCCTCCTTCCAAAACATGTATATTCATTGCTTCCTGTGGTGCTAGCCTTGATTTACAGCCGTGTAACTGGGAGGAGATCTATCTCTTGATGGAGCACTATCTCACATTTCTTCTGCACACATGCATCATCAGCCTGGGACAGCTAATGACTACTGGGGATGATGATCACTAAATTAAAAATTCTCTAATGAGGCTTTGATATGGTACAGTGTAATGGCTCCAAAGGAGACAATACGGTCTACTGGGTCATTGATTTGTTAGCTACAAATTCTCTTTGTGTGCCATAACATTAATCAGCTTTAATGGCTCTGATGGAGGCATATTAATTAATTGCAGCTCCATTAATAACTCTATGATTATGTATTTACCTGACCTAGACTGTAGTGTGCATTTTAGAAACTCTTTAATTATGTTTTACACAATAGTGGCTCCAAGGGAGACTATAAATAGTGCGTTGCAGGTATTCTTATTTCCAAACATTATTCCAAAGGTTATTTGACAAACATTTGGCTAATTTTAAGACAGATACACGGCAATATTTTTAAAATTTATTTTACTAGTATTAATCAAATCCATATGGAAAAACAAGCAAGAAGTAAGGGTAAATTACCTGGATTATTTGTGACTTCATCTCCTGAAATGTGGATTTCTCTCAGAGTTCCTAGGTCAGGGACCCCAAGAGAGATCTTAAAGAATCTTTGCTCCCCTTTCCCTAGCCCAATGCTGCCAAATGAGGAGCCTGGAATGCTTCTGATTGTGCTTTTTCAAGGTTGTTTATTTCTTCTTATCTAAACATTCCTTCTCTGACCTGCCGAGCTCTGGCTAGCAAGTCCACCATGGCAGTCTGCCCTGAACCCTGAGTGGAGGACAAGACAAAAGAGAAGAAGGTCAGGACACACCCAAATTCCTCCATCTTGTACCCCCTTGAACCCCATTCTAAAAATCCCAAAATTCTACTTTTCCACACTGTGTTAATTCAAATATCACACTACTCAAACCCTTGTGGCTTGTAATTCCTCATCCAGAGTTGGCAGTTTCCCACAAGCTAAAATTGAAGCCACAAGTGTTTTTGACTTCTTGCCAGGGTCTCTGAGACCCCCTGCCAGGATCTCGAGACAGCCAGGGCAGCCAGAGGGATGTCCTGGACTCTGACACTGAAAGCCCCATTTTTTTGCACAAAATAAGTTACATCTTTGGTATACAGATGGCCCATGTAAGGCCTTTAGCTGATCAGAGGGAAGCATCCTCACTCTGTCTCATGAGCACTGAAGGCTCTGTTAACTCTCACACCCTTCCAGAAAATACTGCACTGTGCTGCCTAGTTCCTCGGTGGAGAAGTAGAAATGTTATTGAACATTACATAAATCTATTTATTGTATTTACTATCATCATTTCAGTTGCATACTTTTGTGCTTGCAAAACTCCATGAAGATTCCAAATTTATTCCCTCAAGTTTGGGTCTAAGTTCTTCCATTTTGTTTTTGCAAATTTTACTTCCCATGAATTGTCTTGAAATTTTTATCACTGGTAAAATTGCCTGCCTTTTTCCTCCATTTCTATCCAATTCTCACATATAAATCAATAAATAAAATAAAGGTATTTGACCAGTAAAGAAAAATGGAGATTGGATTTTTTTCAATACATTTCAGTATTGATTTTAGTCTTGGAACTCCAAAAGTTTAATTCTTATTCCTAAACTCTCTCTCTTCCTCAAAAGTACCGTTGGGAGACTAAGGGAGTATTCCCTTTTGGTTTCTTTAACAGCCATTGTCTACTCAATGTCACTATAGAAACAAAATATAAATTTCAGCATTATGCAAGAGAATATGAATAAAACCAAACCTAACCTGTTTTTCCAAGAATGACCTTCAAAGGCTAATGCTTTAACTCTCATCATTAAGAAAACTGGCTTTATAAACAAAATAATATATATAAATCATATTTCATCCACCTGGGCTGTAATATAACATTTTGTGTGATGGCATATAGGAAGTAAAACAGAGAAAAAAAAAAAGATGATGTGCATGAATGCTGTGGAGTGACTGTAACTTAGGAAACTTAACGGGCAAGACTGATGGGAAAGATACTCGAAAGAGCCAAAGGAGATTGCTTGTGCAATTACAGAATATCACTCAAAACTCACCTCATTTAATATCATCAGTGCGGGGAAAAGAAAAAAAAAAAGAATCTCTGTAGGTGGCTAAGTTTAAAATAACGCAAAACTGAGACATCATTGCAGAAATAGCAGAAGAATAGCATTCAGAACAAAATGGATGAGCTTGAGCTGACAACTGGAATAATAACAGGAGTTTAGTATTCAAGTATATAAAATATAAGGAGGGAAAAATAAAAGTATTTTGACGCTAATAAAATATAAGCACCATTAAAAACATAAAGTAACACATACATGTCTAAGAAATATGCAAAAGAAAAACCTCTCTATGTGAGCAAACTGACCTAAAAATATCCACAAATGCATTTTAAAATTCAAAGGAGGAGTTTCTAACTTTCACTGCAACTAAATCCAAACAAAATCTTTCACTTTGAGGCAAATAAATCCCACTGGATTTATCACAACCCTTTTGAGAGGGAAGAGAAGATGCAGTGCACACATTGTGGTTTTCCTTGATAGCACAGAAGGGCCACATTTCTGTTGTTTCTCACTTCATGAGTTTTTATGTGAAACAACTACTTGAAAGCTCAATTCCCACATCCATCAGGCTTTAGAATTACTGACTGTTTTACCTGTTCTCCATGAAAGGGAGAAAAAGCTTGGTGTCTTCAGCATCTTGCATTCCATATGGCACTAATAACTCCCTTTGTAGCATCATGACTAATTGGACAGTTAGAGAAGAAATAAGTCAATATCATCATGGAGTCTTCAGGACCTTGTCTTTTCTGTTTAAAAAACATGAAAATTAACTGTAGCTATAAACAGATAGAAACATTTGTTAGTGTACATCTTTCAGGAACCGTGGCTTTTTGTGCCTCTGCAACACAGGATTTCTGAGAAATAATAGCTGCATTTAACAAACAGTGCCATGTACTTCTGTAACCAGCACGAAGCATGACTCCTGGCAGGATTGTCAAAAATTTTATTACAAGGATTTAATTTGCCTTATAGCTCCAGAAGAGCATATGTTTTGTTCAGGCAACTGGTTATATTTGTTGTGGGTTTTGTTTGTTTCTTTGTTTGTTTGTTTTTGGTTTTGTTTTGGTTTTGTTTTCTAAGACTTCTTGTAAGGTTCTTTCTTTTATTAAGAAGAGAAGGAAAAAGATGAATGGGTTTGTACTAGATTTTTATCAATGTTATTAAGATCAGTGTATGAACCTTGTTAGAACAATCTTCTTCAGTATAGATTGCTTAAATATAAATCTAAACCAAGAATTTTACTATTCCAACCTGATAACTGAGGATGTTCTATAGAAAAGGTCACCAAATCCATCAAATTAATGAGTGGAAGGTGAAGAGCAACCTACAGATAGGAAAAATATGAGGTTGCTCTTTATCTTGTAAAAATATTTATTTATGATAATTTATGTGGACAGAAGATCTTTGCTATATTTTTAATTTCAACAAAAATGAGTGATATATCTCTATATATATCAGAGTCCTGCAATAACAGCCATATCTGATATTTAGTTTGCTGAAAATGGGCTTTTTGAGCAGTGTAGTGTAGTCATTCTTTTGCTTTTTCCTGAATTTTATAAAAGGGCAACATGTAAAAGTAAGTTTAAGATAACTGTTTATCAAATCACAGACAATTATATATTATGTGCTTCTGCATCTACCTCTGCACACTTAGTTAAAGAAAATTAAACGGAGATAATAAAAATTTGTGTAAAAATTAGGTCAAAACCAACCAACTGGATTACACAAAAGCATATAAAAGGGCTAAATCTTCATTAGCGAAGTAAGACCTCAGCAAATCAGAATTATACTGTAATCCAAAAATAAAATAAATGTTTAAAAACAAGAAAGTTTAAGAAGAGGAGTTCCAATGAAATAGCTAAATCCTGATCAATACAAGAAGTCAGGAATGAGTTAAAGTGAACAAAATGTCTTTTGCAAGACAAAGGAATTAATTGTTTAGGAGTCCTTTTTATGGATATAACCTGAGTACACTCAGTCCAGCTGTTACAGTTCTATTTATGGAGTCTGTTACTAGCATGCCAGAAACTCAGGTAACCTGAATGATGAAGAAATGTCAATCTGATGCTGTGGCCCAGAAGTTCAAAACACAAAGCTTGTATCAACAATTTTGTCTGAACCTGGTTGTTTCATGTCAGTCTTTAAAGGATTATAACAGCTCCATAGTCACAAAAGACAGGAACGTGATCATTCTTAGTGATGTCAAGTGAATAAGAAACTGCAGGGTATTTACGTGGGTTGACTCCTTTCCTTTGGATCTTCCTGCTGCCAAGTCCTGTTATCTGTAAACTCAGCAAACACCACTAGGAGCAAAGCTGAGCATGTGTTGTGTCACAGAGGGGAGTCACCAGCTCCAGGACATGAGAAGACATCTTGAAAAAGTAATCAACATGAATCTTGAAAGTAATCAACAGTTTTTTTGGGAGGAAATTCCCACTGCAATACCTTCGCCTGACAAGGAATTCAAGTTAAAAAGCAAGAAAAGGTGTCCAAGAAAGAAAGTCAAAGTGGAGTGGTCTGTGGAAGTGCTGAGTGGCCAGGATTTTGAGGCATAAAGACACTGCCTGCAAGCAAAGAGCTGTTCTGGGCCACAAAGAGTGGCTGATTGGAATCACTCCTAAAAGCTGCTCAAGGCTGGATAGTGAGTTACACTATCTCCCATATAACATTACATCTCCCTCTAATGGTGTCTACTTCACCTTTGACATCAGAAGGGAGGTTACAACCTCTTTTTGGTGGGCAAATATGAGTGAAAGGATGAGAAAGAAAATAAAGATGTTGGGATGCAAGGGGCTGAAAGCGAGACTGAAATTGTGTTGAGACACAAATCACCTTGGACGAGGTGCCAGTGGCTTCTGAGGAAGGGCACCAGGATTGTTCCTGACGCTCTTTGCCTGTAGCTGGGCTCTCAGTTCTGCTCCCTCCATGTAGCTGGAAGATGTCTTTGGCTATTGTCTTTCTTCCTTTGGCCACGTCCTTTCTTCCTTTGCCTCAAATGTGATCTGTTTTGTTTCAGTTATGTATAGTTCTAATCTAGCAAATCTTTCTTTTAGAGTTCATACAGAAGAATATGTCTGTAAAGTTGGTTTGGGAGAAAGATATCTGTGCTCCAGGGCCTCTTAGCTCAGCTGTCACCTGGAGGGCGACTTTTCCCATTGTTGTTTTTCACCAGACACATACTGAAAGGCAGCAGTGTCAACTTTTACTCTATCATAGTTTTTTGGTTTTTTTTTACTCTATCATATTTCCACTAGTCTTCTATACTTTCTGTATTTCCAGCTGCATGGTGACCAACACCTTAATTGAAGAGAGCAGAGAAAATGTTGTTTGTATGAAATCGTCTCATGAAAAATTTAAAAATAGTAGCAGCAATAAAGAGTACAATGATTTTCATCTCTGACTTGATCCTGTGTTTGGCACTTTACTAATTTTAATCTCTTTTCCTATATGCTTGTGTTGTAGCTTCATCTGGTTGTTTTTAGCCCATTTACTCTTAGGAAATATTTGCTAATTAGTGCAGAAGTGAAAAAAAATGACCTAGCAAGTGCTAAAGTGTTCCTTAGGATGGTTTAATATTGATACAGAACTGTCGTTCCATATCATGCTTATATTGTTTTCTTCTGCTATAAGGATTTACACTTCACATATTTTCTGTTTTTATAACAAGCCTCATAAACCCTTCAGGAACAAATTCAGTGCTTAGCTTATGCCAATACGAATTACAATGCCTTTCACTCTCAAACTTCAAAAAAACCATACAGCCAGAAAAGCAGATAGATAATTTTACTTATGCCACATAAAAATAAAATAAAAGTCCCTCTTTAGAAATCGTAGAGATTACTAATATTCCTGTAAGCTCTATGTAATTTAGTAGGAGCAAAATACCAAAACACTCAATAAAGAAGTAAAACATTAAACAGTGAGATCCTATGAATTTTCATACTACACCTACACTGTGCACAGACTAATACAGTGTGTTTATTCATGCAGAAAAGAGACAGTCCCAGACTCCCCATTTTTAATTTTCTCTCTTTTTTTTTTCTTCAATAACTAGAGCTGCCTTTCTCAGATGTGCTGAGCCAACATCTGTGTGCTTTCAGGGTAGTTTCAGTAAGTTCTCATATTCAGCTGTTGCATATTCACATTTTTCACAGATGCTAAGAACTTTAAATACATAAGTCATTTCTAGATGATCTTAAGTGCCATAGCAGGGAAAACATTAGAAACAATTCTAAACACAGTATGATAGGGATATAGGGGATGTTTTCTTAAAGAAAAAGAGAACAAATTTTATAGCAATCAGAGACTTATTAAAAATAATAATAAAAAACCCTCTTTCTTTAAATTATTTTCTCTCCATCTCAGCTGGTGCAGTCCATTTCTTGCTGCTGCAATTATATGTTTTAAGCACTCAAAGCATTGTATCTTTTCTCAGGCATGCTGTTGATATTTTTGTGAACCCTTTGGTATGACAAACAGAAGGGATTTCAGGAATGTTTGCACTGTTCATTCCAGCCTTACAAGTAGATGCTATCAGAAACAGATGATAGGATTTACCAAGTTATGTAAGGGCCTAGGAATCTGGAACTGTTCACTGTAACAGAAACTCAAATTCCAAACACAGGGCTCTCATATCAGGATGTTTCACTGACTGCTGCAGCTTGTCAGCACTGCTCTTAGTCTTAAATTCATATGGCTGATGAAATGATTTTAAATTAGAAAAAACCAGTTAAAAATCAACAAACAAAAAAAATGGAGCTCTCAGCAAAGCACACAGGATTATAGGAGGCAACAAAACTATTTGGAAGGTTCAGCACATACACATACACGTGTATACACACCACAGACCTATAGCTTTGAAGTTTTCTTTCTTTAACTATTTCCATTGACTGTGCTGGAATATGGTTTTGCAGTTGCCCTAAATAGTTCTCTAAAAAAAAAAAAAAAGGCAACAAATTTGTATTTGCAATTTTTGCAATTAGAGAGAGCTATTTGGCACAAGATTAATAGGACTATCAAAGAACAGAAGGAGAGACCACCATAGGACTGTAGCAGTTGTTTCCTCTTGCAGAGCATCCCTAAATTTGCTCTCAGTGGCAGGGGGCAGAGCTGTGGTCACTCCTCCTGCTGTAGGGAGGATCTCCAGGTTGACTTTACACAACTCAACTCCAGGCTGGTTCAGGGTGCCCAAAAGATGTGCAGTTGTCTACCACATGTCCTGCGTGGGGTGGCACATAATAGGACACAACACAAGAAGATCATTGGCCGCCCACGGGAAGCCCAGGGTGGCTCAATTATGATTGTCTGTCTGCTGCAAAAAGGATAAAAGAGCAAAAATAAAATTCTACTCACTGCCTGTGGTGTTGCTCAGATGGACGTTTTACTTGAGGTAATGCTGCACAGAGGTTGCTGTCTTTCCCCATGGCAGAGCTGTGCTCCTCCTCCCTTTAAAAAAAGTGGGTTTTGTTCTACAAGGCTGCTTTTTATTTTTGTAGATGTTAAAACAGAAATATGAAGGGCCCACATAGAGGAGAGAGCAGTAGTTTTATGATAATAATGTTAGTTTCAGGTCTAAAAATACCCTATATTTGTAAAGGAGGTTGTTCTATCCAGCCTTATGAAAGCAATGGAATCTTTACAGAACTTTGCAGACTAGGAATGGACTGTTCTGAATTCAGTCCCATATTCCTCACATGTTAAAATTATTATTTTCCAATTTTTTCAAGGCAGAGGCAATCAAAGCAAGCAAGTCAGTAATCAAAAGCAGCTACTGGAAGTATTAAAATGAATGTCTCCATGTGACCCATCTTCTTAAAAATTCCTGTGATCTCATGAAATGAAAATTCTTGTTGCTAAAGTAAATATGGAACTTCATGCAGTTCTTAACTTCCAGTTATGAGAATGTGAGTTTCGTACCAAATGACTAAGATGTTTTTTTTTTTTTAATCTTTTTGTCTGTCATAAGGACAAGGCAAATTCCATTAAGAAGTAGGATATATATTTTAATACTTTTAAAATGCATCCCATGGGTATGGCACATGAGATGGCTATATCCCATCACTTCAAGGATTCGGTGACATGTCCAACATTTACATCTTTTTGTGTTCACTTTTTCTCTTTTGTACATATATATATATATATATGTATAATGTCTTCTATTGATGCAGTGTTAGATCACAAAAATCGCTGTTCTTTTTTGCCTGAGAAGGCTGTGATTTATTGTCAGGGATCAAATATTTATTAATCATTTGAGCTCAGGATATGAAATAATTTTTCAAGTTGTCCAGCTGAGCCCATCCAGTTAAATTTTTCCATCAATTGTAAGAGATGGTGTAAAGTTGGCCCTGAATGTCAATCTGTCTTCAGGAGCAGTTGTAATTTCGTCTCAACCCTGCATCAATGCTTAGACAGTGAGTTATGAATTTTCAGTCACCTAGCAGGACAAGTCCTTCACAAGTTCACTTCTGATATCAGAAGATCAGAAGATCAAGCAGAGTTTTCTTAGTTTGATAAAGTCTCTAATTAAAAAGAATAAATTAAAAACCCCAGAGGTTTCTTCCTGAGGTGGACCTCTTATATCATTTCTAGGATGTCAAGCATGTCTGGTTTTAACTGTATTTCCCCTTAATTTTTAGAATATAACTTTTTTTACTGGAAATTATTTTGTTTCTGCAGAGTGGGAAATCTTGCAGGCAAACTCATTCCCTTAATAATTTCCAAGGGCCAAATACAAAAGCCATTATCAATCTGCTTTCTGAAGTGAAAGTTTTAATGTTAAGAAATGCTATTAGTACCTAATTTGATGCCATAAAATATGATTCTGTAAATGATGGCAAATTTAAGTCACTTAAGCACATTGCTTTAAACTGATTAAATTAAGAAAACAAAGATTTTCCTGAAGTATAAGATTCAAATTATGCAACTCCAATGGCACATTCTAGTGACAAACCTTTGATAAAGAAACAAAAATCATTTCCATAAAGCTTTTGTAGAAGTTCTAGACATGCTGTCACAGGAACACCAAGTTTCCTAACATAAATCAAAGTATCTAACAGTATTCAATATCTCTCTTTACTGAGACTTGAATTTACTGAGTTTCAACTGCTTTTTGCACAAGTATATATAAAATATATTATATTTTATTTATAATAAAAATGATGTTTTAATTTGAAAAGTATATGATAATATATTAGGGACAAATATTTCTTTGAACATCAAGTTCCTTATTTGAAAATATTTTTCCGGCTATTTTTTAAAAAATGATCAATTGTCTTGTTCACATACACCAAAACCCCACAAGATAGAGTATTTTTAAACTTAAACAAAGCAAATTAGATAGCCATTCATAATGAAGTAAGGAAGTTACAGAAGATTAGCGAGAAAATATCCTACCATTTGTCTTTTTTTTTTTTTTTTTTGGTGTATCTATGTCTTCTGATCCAGAAAAAGATCCTCAACTAACAATACACAATTGTTTGGGGCCATAGATTACTAACTAAGTTATTTTCTTGTAATACTATGAACTGAGTAACATCTTTAAATAATGGTTATCTATCCAAAATAGTTCTATTTACTGGTAGCATTTTATATCTAGGAAAAACAAAAACTTTCAGATCTCCTTCTGCTGGAGCCCTATACACCATTCTGTAGTCTGTGAGATTAATCATATCTTCATAAAGAGAAAAAAGAAAGGAGAGGAGAGGAGAGGGAGAGGAGAGGAGAGGAGGAGAGGAGAGGAGAGGAGAGGAGAGGAGAGGAGAGGAGAGGAGAGGAGAGGAGAGGAGAGGAGAGGAGAGGAGAGGAGAGGAGAGGAGAGGAGAGGAGAGGAGAGGAGAGGAGAGGAGAGGAGAGGAGAGGAGAGGAGAGGAGAGGAGAGGAGAGGAGAGGAGAGGAGAGGAGAGGAGAGGAGAGGAGAGGAGAGGAGAGGAGAGGAGAGGAGAGGAGAGGAGAGGAGAGGAGAGGAGAGGAGAGGAGAGGAGAGGAGAGGAGAGGAGAGGAGAGGAGAGGAGAGGAGAGGAGAGGAGAGGAGAGGAGAGGAGAGGAGAGGAGAGGAGAGGAGAGGAGAGGAGAGGAGAGGAGAGGAGAGGAGAGGAGAGGAGAGGAGAGGAGAGGAGAGGAGAGGAGAGGAGAGGAGAGGAGAGGAGAGGAGAGGAGAGGAGAGGAGAGGAGAGGAGAGGAGAGGAGAGGAGAGGAGAGGAGAGGAGAGGAGAGGAGAGGAGAGGAGAGGAGAGGAGAGGAGAGGAGAGGAGAGGAGAGGAGAGGAGAGGAGAGGAGAGGAGAGGAGAGGAGAGGAGAGGAGAGGAGAGGAGAGGAGAGGAGAGGAGAGGAGAGGAGAGGATAAAAGAATATTTCTCTTGGAAGCAACCTACAAGAGTCATCTAATCCAACTGCATGACCAATTCAGATTTGACCAAAATAAGGGTTCAGATGTCCTTAAACATTGACAGGCTTGTGGCAATGCTTAGTTCTTTAGGAAGCCAGTTCTGGTATTTGATCCTCTTGCTTCCTAATGGGCAGTTTAAACCTCTCCAGAACAGCTTTATTGAAATTTTTTTTAGTTTAAAGGAACACAAAGTATGGGCCCCCCTCTGATCTGATTTTCTATCTTTAAATATATTAATAATGCATTTTATTATTTATGTGTTCTCATTAATAATGCATTTCCTGCTGCCTAGTTTGGCCTAGCTCTTTCCATCTTGAAAATAACTGCACTTATCCACATCAGCTAAAGATTCTAGTCTGAGTATAAATGTTTATGAATTTTGGAATCGTTCAGCAAAAAGCATCATTGATGACTATGCCATCATCACAGCTGATATGCAGTTGTTGTTAAGCTCTCCATTATTCTTGCAGAAAAGAGACCACTGCATTTCTGAAGAGTGCCTGGCCTGTGTGAGCCAATTTCTCCAGTGAGTGTTGTGCTGGCCAGCGTTTGAAGCACCCAGACACGATGCAAGAGCATTCCACGTGTAAAGGAACTGCCTAGCTGAGTCTGCCAGGAGTATGGACCCCACCCAGGGATTTGCAGGCCGGGATTTGCTGTCACATCTCCGCTTGCCACCTATGGTTACACTCCAGATAGCTGCCTCCTTTGCCCTCTTATCAGTAGTGGATTTCAGTTCTGCAAACAAGCTAAACTGCCCCAGACAAACCCACAAAGCTTCTCTTCTAAAAGTGAAGCGTGACTTGAGGTGTCTTTTCACACCACATTCTTGGCATTCTGTGTGGCTGCACATTCCTACACAGATAACTGCATCTTCCCTCTGCCTGTCTGCAGAACAAGAGCTTGGCAATGTTTTAGCACACACGAGTGTTCTTCCTCCCAATCCTACCTCTTGCAAGGTCTTTTTGGCACAGGCACCATCATGCTGTTATCACACCAAATTAGGGGCCAAACCAGAGCTTCTCCAGCTTCCTGCAGTGACAATCTCCTTCTGACCATGTAGGCAGAAGGAAATGCTCACAAGCCTTTCTTAGTTTTTGATATATGCAAGAAAATGAATGGGGAGTTTTGGTACCAGAAGTCCATAACTATGCCAGGCATCCGAGTGCAGATCTGACAGGCTGGATCTGCTTCTCTCAAGCCTGCACAGCAATTTCAGAGCTTTATACTGGCTCATAAACCTGTAAAGGCAACGACTCAATTCTCATATTTTTTGTGGTTTGGGCTTTTTTCGGGTTAATGGATTATCTGATTTGAAAGAATTATGTTTTATGGCATTTATGGGTCTTTTTTTTGATTTATTAGATTTACCTAGTAATTGTCTTTCCCAGAGTCTGAGGGATTTTTCCTGTAGAGATATCCTTCAATACAGTTAAATATTTCATTGTATAGGTTGTTTGTATTACAGGCAAGTCTGGTTTATTTTCCTGAACAGATATGGAGCTAGGCAAAATTTAACAGTGTACCTTTGCTCTTCATGGCTACATCAATAATCACTTTTATAGATACTTTGATAACATTATACACCTCACATACTTACAAAAGAGAAATCTTGATCAAATACTATTTACAGCTAACATGCTTGCAGTACATAAAAGACATTGCTCATTAGAGAAAAAAACATTGTTCTTTTCCTAAGTTTTTCAGCTGTGCAGACAAAAAAGACAAAAATAGAGGACTTTTGCAGTAAGGGGATATAATTGAGGTAGTTTTTCATTTATCTAGACTGTTTGTGAATTGGCACATTTTAGACTGTCAATGGCTCTGAGTGTACTGGAGAAGTAAAAAGCAGTGGGGAAAAAAGCAAGAAAAACCCCAAACGGCTGCTGTTGTTGACTGTGCTCTTAGCAGGGTGTCAGAGTAGATGGTCTCCAGAGGTGCCCTCCATCCCCAGTGATTCTCTGACAGTAATTCTGCAGATCTTATGTTCAGAGTATACCTGTGTGCAGATTATTTTTCTCAATATTTTTTTCCGTAGAAGAAACTGATTCTGTATTTAATGAAATTAATTCTCCTGTTTACTATATATTGCTTCTTATACTTTCAAAAGAAAACTTGAGTTCAAAGTTTTTTATTTAAGAAAAGGAGAAGAAAACATAGGATATAAGAAATTCAGCATCAATGACAGGATTTTCTAGCACTTCTGCAGCAATCCAGATCTAACTCTCCCTTGGAATTAGCACACCCTCAGCGTGATCTCTGTTTGAACACAGAGCAATGAAGATTGTTGTGATTTACCTCTGACAGCTGGGATTGTTCCCCAAGGAGTTCAGTCTGGAGTCAGTGTCTCTAAAGGATTGATGACCACTAGAGCAATGGCATTATTAAATTTAAACAGGAAAAAAGCCAATGTTTTACAAGTGACCATTTAATTTGGAAAGAAAGCAGCATTGAAACTCTCCCCCCTCTTCATCATGTAATTACACTTTAGACAAAAAGTTGGTTCCAGTTGCCTTATAAGACTCCAAAAAAATAATGTGCAGCCAGCCCAGGATATTTCTGTCAGCCTTTAAAAGCTCATTCAGCTCCATTGTAGGATTAAGAATGTTTTTGTGAACAGCAGGGAAGTCTTGAACTAACTAAGGATTTAAAAATCAAATTAATCCTTCATTAAAACACAGCCTCCTCACCTTTTTCTAACAAGCATAGAATGTCAGGAAATAATTGACATGTTATTGAACCAAGTATTTTTCTCATTAACTTTTTAATTTTCTCCATAAACTAAATATCTAATTTGTGGAATAACAGGCTTTTCTAATCATGTTTATTTTGACATTTATGAAGCAACATTGGCTTTGATGAAGTCAGATTGTGAGACAGTAGAGGTAGACAATAGAGGCAAATCCCAATCTAGCAGTTCCATAGCTGCCCTCCAGTCAGAGAAATATCATAGATATAAATCAGAGAATGATCTGCTGAAATGTGATGAGAGGGGACTAAAACAAGGTGCTATTGATTTTAACTTTGCCTATTTTTCTTTTAAAATACTGCAGCACCATATTCCTACACACAGAGAGATGGCTCATTAAAATTATACACACCAAATGAATGATACATAAACAGAAAAACAAGGAGGGCTGTTTAGCAAACACCTTTGACTTTCTTTTCCCCTGAAGTCACATTTTACTAATTCACATTGAATGAATGCTTTTCATGTATTTTTCAAAATATTAACTGCATTTCTCTATTTTTAGAGGAAGAAAACATCGAAAGTAGGGCAATAAAACATACCAGAAAATAAAACCCAACGTGGGCAAATGATGTTTAGAAAGCCATGAAAAGCAAGGGAACACAGTTACTGAAAAAGCTGGGACCAGGAATATGTCAGTAACTATGGCCCTAACTCTCGTCAGAAGTCAACAAAGACAAGAGTCAGGTGATGCACCAGATTTCACTGTGGGCACAAATGTGTGTTTGTTTCTTCAGTGTCATGATGCTCCTGAAGAACCTTCCTGGGGGGCTGCTACTCCCCAGTGTAAGGGAGCACACTGAAAAGTGAACCAAAAGTAAAGAACACATCTGAGTCTTTGGGTTTAATAGGATCAGACTATGCAATTTGGGAACAAGCTTCTTATTTCATTAGTTCTGATAGCTGCAGTAACAGATATTTACTCAGAGTGATCTGAGGAAGTCAAAGGAAAAAAGGAGACCAAAAGAAAAAAAAACCAACAATATGCAAGGAAACAACTGTGGCTTTAGAAACTATTGATCTCAAGCTGAAAACTCCAAATCTAAAAGCCAGAAGCCACCTGAAAGGTCTTGGCTTAGAGTAAATAAAAAATAAAAAAACCCCAAAAACAAACAGGGATGCATCTAATCTGACTGCAGCTGTCTAAAATTTAGGCAGATTTAATTTCTGATCTAGGCTATAACACACTGAGAGATAAGCAATTTCAGAGTCATTAACTGACAAAATTATAGACATAGTTTAGGATAGAATGATTTTCCTCTGAATGCATTTACCTCTCACGGGTGCCTTTTAAAGAATCATAAACATCAGCTCTATACTGGACAGTCAACATTTCCATCCAGAGAGAGATTTCATGTGACGCATCCCAACAAGATTCCCAGAGAATCAAGCAGGTTATCACAGTGGCATGAAAATTTATATAGTGGAATAACATCAAAACTAAAAATTGCTCTTACCAGGTGAATATAAGTACACATAGAGAAACTAGAAAAAAGGAAATTATTTTTATCAATCAAACCTCGCAAATGCTCTGAGTTCATTGATCCAATCATGTAAGTCATCAATTCTCAACATTTTTTTAGCCCATAAACAGATGTAGGTAGTATTATTATGACATTAGCTGACATTAGCATATATAGCTGGTATTATTATTCCTAGTGAGGCTGTAATGTAGTTATATCTACTCACAGTGAAAAACAAATCTTTCCATTAGAAATGAAATTTAGAATGAATTTAATTTTATTTAAATTTTTAGAGGTCTCTGATGCCAATTATTTCTTATTAAATTAAGTTAAAAGGAAAAATGTAATCTGCTTGATCATGCAATTTCTTAAAATTTAGATTCTTATTATCATTGTTTTCCAAAAAATAGCAACGTGAATTGTTCAGAAATAAAAATGTCCACATAGATTCAAGCTCTATGTAATTTTTTAAACTTTCATAAAAGTATCATTCAGTAATTTGAAGAACAAAGAATCATTAAAGGTTTTGAATTATCCAAATTTCTGCATGTTGGCAAAACATCTGGCAGTCAGATGATCTTTGCATAATTAAATCCAGTATGTCAGGGGCATATGCAGCTCTTACTTGTTGTGATAGAGATTGTTTTCAAAAAGGCTGTTGACTCACAAGCAAATGTTTCAAGGTCAGATAAAGACACTGAAATAAAGTCACTACAGATAACACAGGGCTTTCAGTGGTAATGAACTGTACTGAATAACTGAAATGGAACAGATACCATTCTGTATGTATAATAGGAACTTTTGTATAGGTAATTGTTCAAATTGAAGGGCTTGATGTGTTCTTTCTTGTATATATCACATATTCCTAGCTGGTCTTTACATTTTCATTCTGAAGTCCTAATATTAATGGAAGAAAAATGAGTGTGGTTTTTGTCTTGGACACAGCTTCAAAGCTTGCACACCAGTACAGCCACAAAAAAAACAACAAACAAACAAAAAACCAATGGGATATCCCAAAATTTGTGGGCAGCAGTGAAAGGGTGTGTAATTAAAAGTACTCATGTCATTGCTCAGTGTCAAGAAAGACTTCTTTCCTCCAGCAGGAAGTCCTGCAAGTGGGGAAACTCTCTCCTAAAAGCTAATGCCAGAAGTGCTATGATAAATCCCTCCCACCCCCAGAGACTGAGCCCTGCTCCCTGCACCTGTGTGCTGCCAGAACCTCCAGTCAGGAGTAGGTAAATAAGGGATTGAAAACACTGATTGGAAGAACAGGAGCCCTGTGAGCTGAGCTGCAGTGTGCTGGTGGATGGTAGAACAGGGGTGGAACGTGCTGCCTTCTGAATTAAAGAGGGGAATCAGAGGAAAAGGGGCTGCAGAACTGAAACACATCACGGTGAAACAAGGGAGATAATTTTGCTTTTGTGGCTATGTTGAAGTAATTTCAAGCCATTTTAATTTCTCAAAAATGAAATTAAAATAAATCTGTTATTAAATTTATATGAGAACCTAACAAGCTAGCAGAACACCCCCCAGTGATTTGCATGAGATGCTCTTATTATCCATGGATCACTGAGATGATAGAGCATAATGACATCTGAAAGAGTACTTGGAGACCACTATTTATTGTCAATGAGCAGTTAAGAAGCTCTTAGCTTTTTGGAGCCTCAGTTTATTGTGTCAGTCTGTGGAGAAACAGACACTAAAGGCAGCAATATCTCCATATGATGAAGCCAACTGGCATCCTAACAGCATGCCTGCTCATATTGTACTTGGAAGGGCTTTTTATTCATGACTAGCTCTGTGTGAAATAATCCCATTTTTCATTATATTGCTGTGTGTCCATCTCCTGGAATATTAATACACAAGTTTGAATTCAATCAGCTCTGCATGTAGAGCAACGAAGTTTTTAATTGACAAAATTTTCACATATTTCACAAAAAATAGATATAGATGCAGTGTAAGCACAGAAGTGTTAATGACTGCTTTTTTTAGCTTCAGAATTACCATGAATAAGCAGCATTTTAAACTACCATGTTCACTAGAGTTAGGTTCAATGGCTGTCCCTAACTGGTAAGGGGAGGTGCTAGCCTCACTTGTTACCTGGTTAGATTTTCAAGAAATCACCTTCAGGCTTTGCTGATGTTGTCACTCATAGTGCTAATAACTCTTTGAATTAACTAAAAAATCTTTCACTGTCATCTTTCTATTCCTTTCCTGGAAGTTTTCCTTTGCCATAAAACCAGAGAATTTGCCTGAAATCAGGCCAGGGATCAAGTGGACAATATCTTCCCTATAGTTCCTTATTTTTCCTAAGCCCAGTTCTTGTACTGCTTGATTTTTGAAGATTTTAAGCACCACGAAGGAAGGACAATTTGTATGTACAATGTTCTGTGCTGTGAGATCTATTGCTTCCTGTCTGTGGTTGTTTAGTAATATCATAGTATATCATTACAATAATAAAATCTGTCTTGCTGAAGGAGCTGCTGATTCAAACATCTACATCACATCACACAGATATTGTGAAATCATGCCTTGAAAATCCTGGCCTAAAATGTCAGATGTGCCTTCAGTGGTTGCTGCTTCCGAGCCAGAGAAACAGTTCCGGTGTGCACTATTTATTTTTACCTGTGTTTTTTCAGAGTTTTAAATAAAAGACAGGATCAAAAATTGTTATAATTCCCTACAAGTCCTGATTCAAAGCCTTTGGGAGTAAATTCTTTCCACTGATTTATGTGGTCTGAGCTAAACCCCAATATCTGGGAATTGTAGAGTTATTATATCAGCTATAGCATATATCTCTGGAAATCATTCTCATTCTGGTATTAGAAACAGGTTTCATAGCAGTATATTGCATATAACTGCCTTGTACACCTTTATTTATGTGATAATCGTTACTGAATTATGTCAAAGGACAGTTATGAAACATTTAAATAATATAAGATGCTTCCTGTAGTAAAAAAAAATAAATCCAGGGATTAAAATATTTCAAATTGATTGAGAGAATCTTGTAAAAATAGATGAAAAAAATAATCTCTATCATAAATAGGAAGGTGTTTTTTTATGGGATAATTAAACAGCAAAGTCTTCCTATCAAGATATCAACAATTTCTATTCAACCAAGAAATCTATGATTCTTCCTGCATTACTTATGTTTGTCCTCTTTTATAAAGAAAAGTGTAATAAGCAAGAATCTTTGCCCTTCTTTTCCTCCAATGCTCATTTTCTCATTTTGATCTACCCCATCAATATGGATGATTGAACTCTAATCTTATTTATTTATTTGAGAATCATGGAGATGAAAAAAATATCTGTATAGAGATTGTATAGAGGTAAGATATCTAAGTGCAAAGCCATTGGGACTTGCAACTGTGAAACTGATGAAACTATTGTAAAGTGGTAAGTTAACTGACACTCTCAAAATTGAGTACCTAGGCTTCAGCAAGAGAATTCTCTGGATATCATAATTTTGTTTGCTGAGGAACATCAAATAAAGTTGTTTTATTGAAGCACTGACAATTTTCAGCATTTGCATTCAAGTTTACTTCGTCTTAACACACATTCAAGGAGTTCAGCGCTACCTCCTCCATGGTCACATAGTGCCTGAATAACAGTGAGTAGCAGGTGTGCCATGGAAACCAGCAGTGACTGTTTACATCAAAGGGCAGGCAGCTCTGCCAGTCCAAACCTTGGTCTGTTCAGCTGGCAGAACTGTCTGGTCCTGCTTGCTGCTTCCAGCATCCATTTTTCAACAGGCTTTAACCACTGTGATCCCTACAGATCATTTCCCTCTGGAAATGCTTCCTAACCACCAAAGAGACAGGTATCTGCTAGTCTGGTGAAGCACACCACTGATTCCTCAATAATCAGAAAGTGAATCACCATTCCTGGTACTGTTCTATTGCTGCTACTGCTGCACTTTACCTCATCTGACCTTGGAGAAAAGCCTAACAGGGGTAGCAAAATGGTGATGGTTCCCTTCTACATCTGACTGTCCTCCAAACAAAGGTACTGGACAGGCTTAGCAGAAACTGTGCTTGAAGGGAGGGCAAGTACGACATCTTGCAGTCATACATTTTAAACTTCTGGGTATCATCTCAGGAAAATATCAGCTGCCCAAAAGTTTAGCTAATTTTTGCTCTGGGCAACAGTTCATAATTATTTTTTGGAGCCTGCATGCTTTACACTTGGCCAGTTCAGCTGAATTTCATTCAGACACACTCTTTATTGAGGAATGCATGGCCACTGTATTGCAAACCAGGGCATTAGCATAAGCTGTTTACAGTTATCCCTTAATGTCTTCAGAATAACACCCCAGAGAATAAGAATTTCCTTTGTATACATTCTTAGAAGTGCCAAGGTCTTTATAATTCTGCTTTTGAAGGACAGAAACAACAGAACCCTTTTCAGGCTTAATTTTAAACATTAATTTCTTTTTAAAATATCTAAAGTAACTGGATTAGAGATGCTACTTTATCCCATGAAGTCTTGAACAGATTATTTGCAAAATGGTGCACCATTTTGCTAATATAAAGATACTCTTTATAATTGCCTTATGAGATGGTAGTTTTACTTTCTGCTCTGACCCAAATGCTTTCTGAATGTGAATGCTATTTCCAGCTCCTTCAGAACTTGAAGAATATGCTTTGTCCTTGAACCACCAATGAATGTCATCACAAGAATTTTTTTTTCATAGGAGTCGCCTAATCTTCCAGTTCTCTGTGCTGTGCTTTCTGAGACTGTCTAATTTATTTGTTGTATAAGCTTAATGAAGTATTGCAACTCTCTGGCCCCTTTGAAACTGCCATCTACTGCACATTTTGGGGTCAATTCAGTTTCTGTCAAAGGCTGCTTTTGGATTGAGTTATTTTACACAACACTAACCATTCTCTTAATGCATCTCTTAAACTCCCTCAAAACTGGCAAAGCTCATTTAATTGCTTTAATCCTGTCACACATTCAGCAAATGTTTCATTTACTTGATTTTATCTCTAAAAGGAGAAATGCTTTGGAGTCATAAGTGGCTTTGGGGATAGGTAATTTTACAGAATGTCCCCAGTCTCAGCAAATGTTTTGTCTTTTGCTTTAATATCATCTATAATGCTGTGCTGTGGGAGATTATTTTGGTGACCATTACACTCAGCAAAACATACACTTTATATAATATTGAGATCATAAAATAGAGTTCAAGTCTTCCAGCATAGGTAGAAGAATCCTTAATTGAACTTCCAGGTAAACTATCTTGTTCAAATAACTCCTACACTCCACAGAATAAAGTCATTCTTATCACAAATGCTGCAGCCATCTGCACACCTGGAGAAGCAGTTGCTGTTTCACTGTATTCTGCAGAGTGATTCCCATCTCCCTGCTGACCTGGCTTTCACTTCCCAGATACCAAAACCAAGAGAATTAAAAAATGTGATCTAGAAAAGTGATGTGTTGCTACTCTGAAAGGCTTTTAAAGGTGTTGTAGGGGCACATATGGAAAACTGCTCCACCAGGTAATAGCTCAGTTCTAACCACTCTAGGCATGGCCCAATCTTTAGTTACTTTTTCACATCCAAGGCAAATCTGGTGATGAAGCTGAGAATAAAGGATGCAGTAGGGTACTTTAGTTACTCCTTCTGTGTATATCCAGCACGACATTCAGGGCCTGAGACACAGATGCTCACAAGCTCCACTGTAGTGAGGAATGCTGTGTTCACACAATACTACACACCACTAAGTCACTTTTCCAGTCTGGTGCACAAAGCCAAATCAGCGATGGACATTCACACTGAAGTACTGGGAAGGCTTCAGTCTGAGAGTCTGAAATACATCAGCTTACATTTTGTTGAAAGTCTGGCTGACAATTCATTTGCAGTACATTTGCTATCTACTTAACATGGATTTTAGACAACTCTCAGGGCAGGATTCAGCATTTCATTGAGACAGCTACCTGTAGTCAAATGCATGAATTAGAAGGTAAAGCTTCCCTTACAACTGAAGAGTATTTGCCCAGCAGCACAGTATGCTTTGTGTGTACCTGTATTTTTTGGAAGTAAGGCTGACTTCTGGATAGCTCCTTTCAAGAGAGGTCAATAGCTCTCTGCACTCCACCAAGGGTATTAAACAAACCTCCAGTGTATAAAGTGGGACCTTCAGCATACATATTCTCAGAAAAACACAGTTTGGTTTCTTAACCTATGAGCTAATCCATTTTTGGCTATGTGTGTTCATGCAGTAACTCAGCTATTTCCCACCTCAGCTTTTTTATGCATCATCTTTAAAATTAGGATAATGTATCTCTTTTATTTCTGAGGGCCATTGTGAAAATGAAGAATGATCAAGTGCTATAGGGAAGCTTATTGGATCTGAGTATAAGAAGAAATTTAATAATTACCTCTTCAGCAAAGGTTTTAATATGCATGGGAATGACACGATACAAGTAATAAAACACTTTCCTTTCTATGAGTTTAATAAGGCAGAGACAATATCAAGAAAGAAGTATATAATCAGATAGTTAATGATTTGGCCACAGTTCAAGAACATAGAGACAGACTGTACAGGCAACCTTCACTGTGGTCTAAGTCTCAATCTTGCTTTTCCATCCTTAGTAACATTTTAAATGTACTTTTTTGCATATTTTATGCGCAGAACATTTATGACTACATAAAAATATGTATTATTTAGTTTCATGTTTCTTCGCTGAAAAAACCTATGCCAGTAAGTTTTCATAATTTTTTTTTCTTAATCCACTACCAAGATCAACAACCTGGAAATTATATCTGGTTTTTTTAACAATATTGATTTGTTCTGAAAAATACATAAACTTCCTCATCTTCTATTACTGCCTGACATGAGCATTAAAATTAAGCTGAAAGCCCAATGCAGGCATCACTAGCTATCTTATATTTTTCCACCTCAAGCTGCCATAAAACTATTGATAATAACAGGAGGTACATCCTACAGAATTGAGAAATTTTAGAATATTACCGCATTATTTTTGAATATGAAATATAGGGACTATTGTCTTGGATTCTTGGGATAATGCCTTGGGTTTTGTTTTTGTTCTTTTTAAGTAAAGGAGTGCTGGAGAATTGCAGTACGAATATTGTAATTTACTTGAAGTTAAATCAGAAAGTCTTTAGAGGACAACCAATGATTACCCACTTCCACAAATTTAGATATGAGGACAAACAAAAGCAATTAAAAAAAAAAAAAAAACAGCAAAATTGCACATGCTTTTCCGAGCTTCAATAAAATCAGAAAGAAAGGGTCAAGGTAGAGGGAAAGAAAAAAAGCCTGTATGGTTCCTGCTGACATGCAGACCAACATGAAAGTAACTCATATTTCATGAGGGATCAAGAATCATCTGAAAGATTTTTAATTGGTTCACAGAATATTCTAGATGAAATAACCAGTCTTGGAGATGGGTCTTAATGGTATCCAGATTGGGGAATGTAACTGGTTGGTGTGCCTGAAGTTCCTTTGGCAGTTTGCATGGTTTAAGGAATTTTGACATCTGATCTACATGAGACTATCTGTGGCTGGTGTTTTGTTACCAATTATCTGTGTCCTGCCTTAGAATCCACACATATTTATGAAGAATATGCAATGAAATATTATGCCAGATGCATTTTGGAAGACTTTATAGATTGACATGCACACCTGGTTTTTCCTCCTGATCACTTAATTAAAATTTAAGTTTCCTAATCTTTTCTGTTGTTTGTTTCAAGACATTTGTTACATGCCCACCACCTTGTGTGTACTATAAAAGAGTTAACAAAACTGAAAATAGAGAAAATATCCCCAGCAACTGAGCAACAAATTAAACATCATATAACTGTGCCAGCTGTACATAATGTTAAAAGGAAAAATATATAAAGAAATATGCTTTCATTAACAAAATTAAATAATTATTTCAATGTTTGTGTAATTTATATAATGAATATACTTTCTGTATTTGAACATGATATTTTCTGAGGTTTCTCTGTCACAAAATTTTATTGAAAGTCAATAGACTCAAGAAAGTCCCACAAATCCGATTGTTTTTTCAGTACCTAAAAATATTAGTGGATAAATTCATGTCTATGCAGGATATGTAGTATATGTGACCAGAAATGAAGCTCTTCTCTAAATATCCTTTAATCAATAAGAGTCTTCAATCAAATTTCCAGCCAACTTGAATGTGTATAGATGGGATTTAGGTTAAAAAATCTCTCTGAATTCACACTGAAAAAGTTTTACAGGGTAGAGAAATGACTAGTTCATGACTAGTCTAGTTCCTTTACTCCTTATAGCCTCTCTTTACTACTATCTGTTCATGACTGTTCATAAATGGTACTTTCCCACAGAGATCTGTAAGAATGTGCTTTTAGTAAACTGAGAACAATAAATAAGGCAAATATGGCCTAAAATGGCAATAATGCATAGTTATAAGGACCAGAGATATGTTATTTTAAAACCTAATCTTGCAATTTATATTTCCCAATGCCAGCTATTGACATCATGACCTAAAGAAAAAAAACGGAATTCAGTCTTCCAAAGTCTGAAGACTTAGAATTCAGTCTAATCCATATTGTGTAGGTCAGCTGCATCTGTACATTATATAAAGCTGCAAGAAATTAATGATACTGAACTGACAAATTCTAGGTGTTGTTTATACCAGATTGCTTGAGTCTGGATCTGTAAAATTTTGGCAGAAATATTGTCTACATTGTTTCTTGATCCACTAATTACATATCCAGAATATCATGTGGTATCAGATGGAAGGATCCAAAATACACTGAACTTTGAAGAGACAGAAGAGTTCTTATATGAGAGTTTTATATAATAGAAAGCATAAACACACTCCAGTTATGGGAGGTTTCTGTAATCATAATCCAAAACCTAGAGTCCAGTCTTGCTCTGAAATTTGAAGATTGTGCCAGGTTTTATGTGAGGAGGTGGCAGTGTCAAGGAGACAAGAGACAAGGAAACTCAGCTGAAGGCTTTGAGGAAGGCAGGCTGGCTGCAGTAAAATATCAAATGTTCTGTACCAGTGCAGTTGTAGAACAAAGCTGACAGAAGGTTGGGTTGATTTTTACAAGGTGTGCTAATGAATACAGATGGGAAGCAATAATGGCAATAATAATAATTATGAGTCCTCCTGTGGCCTGCTTAGGCTCTTTCTGCAGTCAAGGAGTCCTTACACCGAGTGCACTAAGAGAATTGGGGCACTTGATTTGCTACATGTGTTCAGGGACTTTTCTATAACAGAAGGTCATCAGAGCTGGATTCAGACAGCAGCCTCTGCACTACCCAATCAAAAAATCAAGTGCTGGGTCATGGAGTAGTAATCTAAACCTGGCTGCATAGATAGCTTTTTTAGATAAAGCAAAGTAGTCTGGATGCTCAGTACAGCAGGACAGCTCAGCAAAAATCAGCCTGGACCTAGAGCAAACAGGAGCTTTAACAAGCACCTCTCAGGTGCCACAAGTGCTGGGGCAGACATTCTGTTCTTAGACAACTCAGCTGAGGCTTTTCCCCTGGTAAGCAAGCCTGCCTCTAATCATTTCACTTTAGGACAAAGAGGTGCTCTTCTCTCCTCTGTGTTAACCTCATGGTCAGAGCATTGCAAGACTCAGTTCAGGCCAGTCTGAGGGCAATTATATACCCTGCTTGCTTAAAGAGTATTTTACAGCAATGTATTGCCTAACTCAGGCTGTTGGTTGCTTTCCAGCTCTTTCGGTTTTGTTCTTTCCCTAAAGTGCTGAATATGATTCAAAATTCTGTATGCAGAGAGAAAATGCAGAAGGAACACAGCTCTGTACTCCAGGAATTAGAACAGTCAAGTGCAAGTGAGATTCCATATGTCCAGTACTGCTGTGATTATTTAATTGGGAGTTTATAATTTTAAGGTGGTTTTTTCTTTCATTAGTATAGTTGTCATTTTCAAAATTAAATTACTTTTAATACAAGGGACTTTTCCTTTGAAGTATACACCTAGTTAGTGCTCTTACATGTACACATTATGTACATAAGCAAACTCTCCTGATTTGACACAAACCTGTACCTTGCAAAAAAGTTCTGGGTTCAAACAAGAGCAGCCATAAGCTCAGAAGTATATTGTGCCTATATAAATGTTGTCTAGACTCTGAAATATGATGTTGAATTCATACATTCATTCCACTGACTGGTGTTTTAACACTGTGGACATTTTCCTCCAGACTTTATTTTCTCCTCACAACTTGCTTGGCTTTTAAGGTCTTCATTCTGAATTTAATCATGGATCAAACTAAAATGCCAGGATCAGTTCAAGCAATGATTTTCAGTTGTAATAGTCCACCCACTCTGCTGTTCAATCTGGACACTTTCCAAATTTATCCACAGAGAGAAGTGATGTTTGTGCTAAACTTGGAATGCTGAGGAAAAACTGGAGGGAAAAAAGTGCTTCAAATGTACTGAGCACCAGAAAGAATTTAGTGGTATAGAAAACAAAAAGTTCCACTCTGCTTCCATGGTGTGAGATGGTAAAAAGCTAAATTTGTTACATTTATTTCTTATTTATGTGTCTATTGATGTGTTTGGTGTTTTATGCCATGGTGCTAAACAGTCCAAATAAAATGCCATAAGAGTTAATTTGGGGGGAAAAACGTAGATACTTCGCATTTATTTATATGGAAGAAGAGTGTATCAGAAAAAAAAGTCTTTACAAAAACAAAACACAACTAAGAAATCAGAGAATAAAAGGCATTGTGAGCTTCTCTAGTCTTAGAAAGTAAAAGGGGAATCTGAATGTTATTCATCAGCTACAAATAAGGATTTGTACCATTCCATGTAGATTTTAAAAATAGTCAGGGGAATAATTTATATCTTAGAAAAAAAAAAAAACTTTCTTTGTGGAAAAAGACTAGTCATTTGATAAATTCCATGTAGTTTAAAAAGGTCTTTTGGATATCCCTTAACAACTTTTTAAGTTCTTAATTTCATTGAAAATGCCATATTTTTTTCTGCAGTTGTCAATACTACCTGACTTTACTATAGCATGGGTTGTAATGTATCACTTTTGATATTGACTGAGTGTCTTCAAGCTGCAAGACTGTACTAAAATCCATTTATTTTAGTAGGTCTCAGGCTGATCTTGAAGTATAAAAATTAGGATATTTATTTTTTTATTATTTGACTTTTTCATCGAGGATGAAGCTCATTGCAAGTTTTGTGGTCCATGGCAGAGACCAGCCACAATTCAGTGACAGAGTCTTTGGAAATGGAACAAGAAAAATTCATTACTGAACTCTTAATATCTACTGAGAGAACCTTGTTAGGAAATTTCTCTGAAACAATTTTTTCATGGTTGACATTATTAGTCATAACAATATCCCCAAGAAATTGATCATTATGTATTTCATTGTTTTCAGTTTTATTATCTCTAGCTAGTTTTGTATTTCTAATATCATTTTAATCTGCTTTCTACTCGTAGTTGAATGACTAATAGGTATAGCACTTTAAAAAGTGTCTTCTGCACATGCAGACCTCATCAGAATTTCATCATTTCTTGTAGTTGACATACCCAAAAAGTGTGTATTTTCTCAGCAAATAAAAGGAACCAAATAATCTGAATCATTTCCTTAAAATGAGAAAACAGTATAACTTTTTCATAACAAATATAAATCTCATACCTCTGTTTCACACTGCTTGTAGACTTAGTCTATTGGCTCGGTTGTAGCTAGATCAAATAATTTCTGTCTCTAATTAGCAGTTGTACACTTTCCTTAAGAGACTGTTATATCTTTCATTGGGTAAATGTTAACATACTAAAGTGTCAGGGGAAGAGGATGAGCAGTAAAGGCAGACCTTCATTAATCTCCCAGGCTGCTTGCAGTAAAGTCTATATTTTTTGTAAACTGTACTGGAGCATGGGAAATTATTTTGAAACTTGTATTCAACAAGAGAATGGACTGATTACTAGACAAGAATTTATAAAACCAATCACAGCCATTCCTCACAAGAAAGCAACTGAAATATTTAGCCATGAAGTTATCTGCCCAAAAAAAGAACTGAAGACTGGAATTTAGGGGATTTAGTATCTTTATTTATATAGCTGGATTTATAGCCTGAGATACCCAAGTTTTAGATTTCTCCCCAGTTAAGAAAAGCAGTACTGGGGAAAAACGGCTTCCACATTGCCAATAAATATCCAGATAATATGGGTTAGTGCCTATTATTCTTGGCTGGAATGTGGTCTGAGGTTAGAGCCAGTTAAAGCCATTTCCACCAATGATTGAAATTCTGGGGCTGTAACAATAAAATTGTTTCATTCTCAATAACATTTTCAAACTCAATACATTTGTAAGACAAACTGTACACTCAGACATCCTCTTACCCCAGAACAACTGACTATGTCTTACAATGTCTTATTGTCTCCTTAAAGGTTAGATATTACAAATATTTCAGCAGCAGAATTATGACTGGTGCATATGGATTTGTGCCTTGATACTGTTATGCATATTTATGAGTTTAATGAATTATACTTAGCTATATCTTTTCATATTTTTAAGCACTATCATCAGTGAAACAAAAGTAGTTCTCATTTAGCTCAAGGAGCTGACCCAATTTAATCATGGTCTCACTGCAGAGTGATGAACTTTCATTTTAGAGTCTTTCTGTGGATTTCATAGCCACATGAAAAACAGCAGCATTTATTGTCAGTTATGTGACTGATCAGTAATGAACCAGTGATATGACTGTGGTTTATTAGGAGAAACAGAAGTTCTGTTCCTTTGTTGCTTTCACTAAAGCATGGATTTATGAAATCAGTTGCGTATATTGTCACTTTCAGAATATCTAAAACTGTATGATAGAACTAAATGGATTATTCCTGAGATAAATGTTACATTTAAATTAATTATCATTTACTAGCATAAAAGGTTGTGTGTCATAATTTGATAGTATCTTATGGATCATATAGGATCATAGGATCATGTGTATCATAATTTTATAGGAATCTTTCAGGAACAGAAAATTTGAAACCCATTACTTCCTTCATATGTTTAAAAGCTACATAACTGAGTAATTCTGGTGCTACCTCTTTCTTTCAGCTGTCATTCTGCATAGGTTCTACTGGCAACTGAGAAATGTTGTAGCTTAAAGATATGCACTTATTCTATTTCCTTTAACAAAGAAAGCACTAACCATGTTTGCTACAAATCATGAAGTTAAACCAAAGTGCATAACAGTAATACACTTCTCTGCAAAGGATATGGAAGTAGGGCTCTTTGAAAGCTGGAAAAACATTGGCAATCAAAAGCTACACGAAAGTAATCTTATTTTTATTACATACAAGGAACGTTTTCCCAGGAGTGCTGATGCCTGCCAGAAAATAAATAAGAAACTAGGATAAAAGAAAGAAGGAAAGATTACTTGCGTTAAGGTGTTCGGCCAGGCTTTCCTTAGCCTCACATACCCAGGAGGAGTTGGGATTCTCAGCTACTACTGATGGAAATGTCTGCAAAAAAACTTTGTTACAACCTAAACCACAGCTGCAGTATCTCCACTTCTACTGCACCACTCTATATTCACATTTTTAATTTAAATCTGAATGCCAGCACCTATTGTTTCCTAAAGAGCTACTGCCTGGTACCTGGATTTCAATCATTAGCCCTGAGGTAAGACCCGAGACTAAAAGAAGGAAAAGAATAAACAAAAAATTTACCTTTCTTTAAAATAATAATAAGCATCAAACTCATAAAAACATAAATGAACTGGGCACAGGTGGGTTTGGTATTGGAAGGGTTTTGAAAGGACTAAAAGCCTGTCTGTCAAGAAGCCATGGAAATGCAATGTTTGAAGTTACCATTCTGACTTTGGAAGAAGTCAGGGAGCTCTTACAGAGGAAGAAAACCACTTTGAACAAGGTAAAGCAAGACATGCATTCAGTTTGTTAAGTAAGACAAGAAGATATCATCACATGAAGTCTTTATCTGTAGGGCTGCGGATAAGCTGATAACTAACATTGGCTACAAGGCTGTTTCCCTGCTTGGGTGTGGACTGTTCCTGGGGCTAACAGCAATTCAGGGGCTGTAGCATGTTCCAGCTTCTAGGGCTGAAAAACGGCTGCTGAGACACAGCAGTGGCTGATTCTCCTGCACAGATGCTGACCATGCACCCTGCTCACAGGAACTGCTGCCTCAAGGCATGAATTCCTCAGGAAATTGCAGGGGCTGGCTTATCCCTGGCATGTCCCCGTGATGCCTCACTCCATGCAGACACAAGCCTTGTCCATCCTGCTCCCCTTTGACCATCACAGTTCAGGAGCTGCAGTGCAGAAAGATTTATCTTTAAGAATTATTCATCCATCAGGGAAGATGCTGATCGGATGAGTCCTTTGGGGAATTCCTGGGAAGCAAAGTGTTTAGGCAGGAAGCACTAGGTACTGACTGGTACCTGGTGTCAATGCCTGCTGCAGGTTTGTGAGCAGGTATGTGAGCAAAGCCTAGGCAGTGTTCCAGGTCAGACACAGCCCTGGAATGTCCAGAGGGAGCAGGGCTGTGGCAGAGATGGAGACCAGCTGGGAATCCAACCAGAAAGGCCCATGGGCTTCCAGACCCTGAACTGGTGTTAAAAAGACCAAACAGGCAACAACCTGCCCAAACAGACAAATTCTGCCTTTAGGTGAAATGAGGCATGTCAGTTTTTCTTTGGTTAATATTTCCTGTGGTTCTAGTTTTAAGCCTCACAAAAGCTGCTATTTTCGCGACACTTTTTACGTACTACACCAATAATTTCTTTTTTTTTCCTCTGTGTTTCTTCTCAACTTACAAAAAAGCCCACTAAATAATTGGCTCAGTTTGACCTCATAGTCAGTTTGGGGTCAGTTCTTATTTTTACCTATGCTAATTTTCCCATGCTTAGTTTAAGAATACCAGTAAATGTATTTTTCTAATTGTAGTTTTCTAATTGTAACTTTATTTCTATGTAAAGTGAAAAACAGACTCTTGTTTGGAGATTACCAGACAAGCAGTTAAAGAAAAGATATATGGTTTCTGTGGTTCCTTAAGGCTTTGCTAAATAAGATTGATTTCAGCCCTTAATATCTTTTGTTAAAAAATGCTAGCAGACAGTTTTTAAAATTAAAAAAGGCCATATTCCCTTCACATTCAAAAAGTAAAGATTGATGTTTCTTCACCTGGTGAATATAATATGCACATTTAAAACAGCCCCAAAACAAAATCAGACATGAGATCTCTCCTTATTTTATATAATAGAAAAAAAGACTTAAAATATTTCTGCTTCTGCTAGAAACTTTATTCAAAACAACTGATATTGCAGAATGGTTTAGGGCTTTTTTGTCTGTTTTTTCGGGGTTTTTTTGTTTGTTTTATTGTTGTTGTTGTTGTTGTTTTTTATTTGGTTGGTTTACTTTTGTTTTTGTTCAAATATCTTTAGTGTATTTATGTTGTCAGTCAGGATATGAATTTTAGTGTTTACAGAATATATTGATTCCTATGTACAAGACTACTAACCATAACACATTAGGAGCTGACCATCAGTATAGAGACATATCTGTTTAGAAAAAGACACTAAACTTTATTTCTCCATTACCTCTGTACATTTTTATGGGAAGACATTTGACTACTTAAAAATTCTAGAAAGGTGTTCAGAGGGTCTGTGCTTTCTTGAAAGGCAGCCAAAACATCATCAACATGTCTCAGCCACAGTCTCTGTCAGCTTCGACAACAGACACAAGATCCTGTCCAGAGGATGATATGAAGATATCAATAAATACTGGACCCAGATCTGTTTACAAGGGTTTAGAAACAGCAGCAAAGAAGGCAGCAAATAAAGTCAGCAAGAACTTGTTGAAATGATGTGAAATCACAGACAAGTTCTGGTTCACACTGAGGCTCCATCATTATCCACCAAGGGCCAATTTGCTATGCCTTGGATCCAGCTGGGCCCAGCATCATCACTTAGATCTTCCCTCTGATGCAGGAACTGGAAAGGCAAACCCTGTAATCACACATGTGATCCTTCGAGAAAGGAGAGGAGAGCTAAGAAAGAAGGCAGGAAGTGACAGAGACTGATTTGGTTGAATGAGATCATAGAGACGGGGAAGGAAGAGGGCAAGGGAAGAAAGACATTTCTTCTTCTATCTAGCTCATGGACATGCATTGTTATAAATACAGTTATATATGGTGAGGCCCAGTAGTAAAATAAGACTGAGAGTAGGGAAAGTTAAAACCACGAGAGGAAGAAAAATGACACATGAAAGTATGCACCAATCCATTTATATTAGAATGAAAGCCAGAGAAAATCTGTGGAATTTTTCCTACCCGAGGTTCAGCAGGGTGCAGAGACTCCAGATTAAAAAGCAGTGACCCCTGGATATCAGAAAGCAGACGTTTCCTTTACTGTCTCTGTCTCCTCAATCATGCCAGATCTTTAGATTTTGCAATATCCAATTAACAGCTGAAATCTTTTTCTTCACCTACTCTACTCACTTTCTGCCATAGAAAAAATATTGATGGTCTTTCATTTTCTGAGTCATTTTTACCAGGCATAAACTTCCTGGCAAATGAATAATTTAAAAGGAATCCTTTAAAAACAACAGACATGTTAGCATCTAAGAGGACCATCAGATGACACTTTACAAATCATGAGATAGACAGAGTAAAATACCATCAAATATGCATTTTCTGGTCATTCAATTTTCACACGTGTTTTGTAAGAAAGGAAGAACTATTCTTCAAAAAATATAATTACTGTTTTCTTGAAAACAAAAACTTTGTTGGAACATTGTTTTTCCACCTAGAGGTAATCAAATAAAAACATTCTTCTACATTTTGAGAGACAAAAAGCAATTAAGTTAAGCAAAGATCTGAAAGAATGTCATTCAGAACAGCGATTTTTTAATTTTTTTTGTCAACTGTCTCCCATTAATTATTAATAATAGGAGAGAAGATGAATAAATGACAGATTTTCTAATTTTACAGCCAATGTTTTAACTCTAGTAATGGCAGTTTTAGCCTCTTTCATTATAACAAAAATTGACTCAGCAATATAAAGTCCTCCATTGCCGTTATGATTTAGTTGTTCTCAGTTGTGCAACTGGCATATCATTTCGGCGGGGTTAAGTTAGTATATTTATAGGAAGGAAATTTCTTTACTGGCCTCTGTGCTAGTAAAGAATTATTGTACTTGAACTCTGCTCCACCACACCCACTCCCTTCTTTTACTAATACATTCCTTCCTCCTTTGACAAATCTGGTAATCTTGCCAAAGAAGTAAAAGAGAGAAAAAAAAGGTGGTTGCTTAGGATCTGTATGGTTTGCAGGAGTAAAGGTTTCCATTCTGATAAAGGATGTATAAATCTTTAGGGAATCTGGTTCTCAGAAGTCTCTGTATTCAAGGGATAACTTGAAGATGTTATGCAGTGTTAAGAAAAGCATTGGGAACACAAAATCTTTGTACCTTGCTTAAAAATGAAGGAATCTAATGTATTATTTTAATCTACCTTTTTTTCATTCATTCACAGCTCTTTTTCTATCATTATCCCAGATAGAAAATTATTCTTTTCTCACTGCAAGGCTATAATTTGGCAAAGTAGTCCGCTATGAGCCTTCCCCTACAAAACTTCACTTACACTTGTGCAGCATCCTCCCTTTCCACTGCACACAGAAGCTGTAGTGGACTGGTCTGAAAATACCCTTTCCCTTTTCCTGCAAAGACTCTGAGACACAGTTTTCAGTATAGGAAACGAATGTTTGGCAAAAAAAAAACCCATAAATTCACACTCTGTCGTCTCTTCAAAGTGAGAAAAACACCACTTAATTACAGCTTTCATGATCAATGATAGATTCCTACCAGCGGTGCTATAGATAAACCTGGCACAGTGGAAAAGACGTTACAAGGGATTTGCATGATAACCTCTGATTTTTATCCTATTTGAGACTGGCCACATTGCATTTCTCCTCTCTGCAGTTTGTCAGCTACGGGTCCAAGGAAGACATCTAACACTTGTGTTGTTGAAAGTAATCTTCGAAATTATGCTGATGACTTCCATGGGGTTTTCATGGCAGTTGCTGAATCTTAATGGTAAAGTAACCTCACATATCCACACTATAAAATACAATTGGAACCTTTGACCTTGCAAATGTTAGGAAAGAGAATCTTTCAGCACCACTAGTTTCACATCAGTCAGACTTAAGGTAATCTTCTGCCGATCTCCTGCCAAAGAAATGAGCAAAACTGACTGAAAAATAGAGTAATTACACTGAGAATTGTCTCATAATCATCTCAGACCTTGCTAATGCTATGTTGACACCTCTACAAGGGCACGGCACCCCTAGATATGTTAAGATAACTTACCATTATGACTTTCAAGACAAATTAAGGAAATTCCAGGTGCCCCAGCTGCTGTTGAAGTTCCCAAGTAGTGCAGGTTGTCTCATAATCACATCAAGAGTAAAAACTGAGTACAAATTCCAGGAGAAAGCAGGTACCAGATTCTAGCATCTACTTCTAAATATTAATGTTTACTAGAAAACAGCACTTGTCAACAGAGGAAGACAATAGACAAGGTACCTGGTAACCCACTATTGTCTTCAACATTGTCTACAGGCAGCTATTCTGGAGAGGAGACTTGCTTTAAGGGAATGTTCCAGGCTTTGCTGTTCTAATCCTAGGAACCAGAGTGGTGAATTTTAAATAGAAATCACACATTCTAACCCTAAATACTTTCCCTCAGCCCCCTGAGATCAGTTTGCTGACAGCATCATTCTCCATATATTTATAGCCAAAAATTACCCAAGTTAATGGTAACTTTAAGAAAAGTTCGTTACATACATCTTTATAAATCAACAAAAAGGTTATAAATTATGTCAAAAAACCAAACCCTAGTCTAGTCATGCTGAGAGTTGAATCATACACAAATAAAGAGAGTAAAATATAGCATTGATGCATCACAATTATATGCACCTTGAAAAGCCATTTATTTGACTTTTACTGACTTTTCATTAGTAAGATCCAAGTAGTAGAGCTGTTGGGTTCTCCACAAAAACTTTCATGCAGATATTTACAAATGAAAGCATATCTTAGAACTTTATTTAGGAAAACTAAATCCTTTGGGAGATTTGCAAACTAAAAGTCTTTGTCTCAAGTGCCATGGAAGCCTCAGAAGTATGGTTTGGCTGCTGGAAATCTTTATATCTAGAATGGAAAAATACCTAAACTTCTCAAAAGTAAACAAAATCAAGAACTTTATGAACTGGTACTTCCATTACCTCTCAGAATCTCTCAGGCCCACCCTGTAACATAGACAGGACTGAAAATTATACAATTCTGTGAAGTGATTGAACTAGTGAACATTGTTATTCAGCTGAAAATAAGAGGTTCTTATTTTAATTCTGATTCACATCAGAATACACTTGCAGCTTCTGCACTAGAGGTTATAAGCCAACCTATCTGATCCGGAGGTCTCTGAAGTCAGAGGAAATTGTGTTATCCCACCTTATGAACTTAGCAGTGTGTCAAAACAAAATATAGATAGAAAGCAAAAAAAAACCAACTTGAATAAATCATTATAACAATAACAACCTCTATATCTTACAAATAACATGTTCAATTTGCTTCAAGTTCATCATAAAGACTATCTTGCTGAAAAATAAGATATGCAAAAATCCTGAATTGATTGTATGGAGTAAGAGGAAAATCTAAATCTGTAAAATGGGTTGTTTACTTATGATAAAGCTACATTTAGCTAACTGCTTTTAGAAAAATGCCTGAGTTAATAGCTCATTGCCATGCTAAAAATATTTTCAGTATTTACTAAAATAGCAAACTATGGACTATTTATTTTCCTTTTTTTTTTCCTAATGCACATTAAAAGTAGTTTTCCATTTAAATATTCTCATTTTAACTAGACGAGTACAATGAAATTCTTAAACTCCCCTTTTTTTTCAATAACAATATATTGTTGACATACTGAAATTCCATTCTATCCAAGAATGCAATGATCTCAACACAATTTCAATGTAAATTTAACATTCTGGATCAGTTGCAATTGAATTTCATGTTATGGAGCATTAACTCTGTCATTTCATGATTTTTCTAAATACCCAATACTAGGTGTTAAGATGGAAGGACATTGACCTGTTGGAGGGAGTCCAGAGGAGGCTACCAAAATGATTAGAGGGATGGAGCTCCTTTCCTATGAGGAAAGGCTGAGAGAATTGGGTTTGCTCAACTTGGAAAAGAGGCGCCCTAGTGATGATCTGATTGCAGTGTTCCAGTGTTTGATGGAGTTCCACCCAACTCAGCTTTGAATATTTCCAGGGACATAGTATCCACCACCTCCCTGGGCAACCATCTCCAGTGCCTCACCATCCTCAAAGTAAAGAATTCCTTCCTTATATCTAATCTAGCCTTATCCTGTTTTGGTGTAAAGTTGTCCTGTCACTACAATCCCTTGTGAAATGTCCCGCTACATCTTTCTTGAAGGGTGCCTTACTGGAAGGCTGAAGGTGTTCCTGGACCTTTCTCTTCTCCAGGTTGAACAACCCTAATTCTCTCAGCCTTTCCTCATAGGAGAAGTGTTCAATCTCTCTAATCATCACTGTGGCTTCCTCTGGCCTCACTCCAACAGGTCCATGTCTTTCCTGTGCTGAGGAACCCAGAGCTGATGCAGCACTGCAGGTGGGGTCTCATGAGAGCAAAGGGGCAAAATCCTCTCTTGTCCTGCTGCCCAAGGTGCTTTGGATGCAGCTGTTTGCCTTTGGGGCTTCAAGCCCACTTTGCTGGATCATGTCCAGCTTCTCATTCACCAGCACCCCCGAGTCATTCTCATCAGGGCTGCTCTTCATCCGCCAACCTGTTCCAGGTGGTGTCCTGACCCAGGTGTAGCACCTTGCTAGCACTTAGCCTCTTAAATCTCATGAGGTCCCCATTTTCTCTTCCTGTTTGGCAGAATAAAAAAATGAGAAAATGATTGAAAAATTAGAGTAGATTCTGGAAGTAACCACCTCATATTTCAGTGGGGGCTCTGCCAGTCAACTGAAGAGTGCTCATGGACTGGGAGCATTAGCTCCCTGTGTCTCTGAACACCCAATTATGAAAGGTCTTTTTTTTCATCTTGTATATCAGAACTAGTTGGGAAAAAAAGAAAAGAAACTTCAGAAAATTGTTTCTCAGACCAAACACCAAAATTTTACAATCAACAATTGAAACTTCCTCTCTATCTTTAGACATGTTGTAACATTGCCATTACTGAATGTTTCATTGCTAGAAAAGAAAAATCAAAGTAGAAAGGGCAACCAGCACTTGCAAGGTTCCCAGCTGGATTCCCCCTCGCTTCATTTCTGGCAAAAACATGTCAAACCTGAAATACTTTATACAGGAGGCTTTAAATTTAATCGATCCATTTTTCCATATATTTCTGGTTAAGAAATAGAGCTCCAAATCAGAACTGCATATTGGAAATTGCAATCAGTCCTTGGAAGGCTTTAGAGGGAAGAAGAAATTCTTAACTATTGAAAATTTCCAAGGGGCCATGGCATTAAAACAAGAAATTAATTGCACATATCTGCAGATATATTAATTGCATACAACTACATGACAAAATTATTTCCTAGTTAATACTTATGCTCACGCGACCATGGGTACACTTCAGAGAGCTCTGTGTTAATGCAAATATCTGTTTGGCTTTTACATTTCTTACAGAACAAGAACCTACTCTTTAGTGCAGAAGCAGGACCTTGTGCATGATGTGAATTCCTCAAAGCCTTTTCCCATGTTACTTAGATCACAAGAATATCTTTCTCTATTTAAGTTGAATTACTAATTATGTCTTAGTTGAGTCCACACACTGTAATTCAAACACTGAACAAGTCAAATAGTAAATTGGAACACAAATGTAATGACAAAGAAGCAACATTTGAATATATTAGCACTGAACACATTTTTTACCCTTTTATTATATTATTATTTTTCAAACTCAGAAAAAGGCGTATTTTTAAATTTTTTTTAAGAATATAAGTAATTTGTTATGAATTTGAAACAAATGGAGAACTATAGCTTCTTTAATTAAGATAATTTTAGATGCTATTAAGATCTAAATAATAATATAGTAAATTTAAAAGTCAGCAAAAGAGACTGGGAAAAACCCTACCTCTTAGAACACTGGAATGAAGAAAGCAAGTAAGCTCACGTTTGAATGTGACGATATGTTCATGGAATATTGGACTGCTTTGCATTGGAAATTCGCCTCAGATGAAAGTGACTGTAGTTCTGCAATGGCAATGAAATCATGGCTGGTAATCACCAGTGGGAATTTTTTTCCTGCTGGCTGGAACCCCAGAGCTCAACAGAAGAATGAAACAAGTCCAACATTTAGAATTATATTAGAATAGGGATCTATCTGAAAGCTGTCTGAAGTCTGACCTGCTAATTAACTCTTATTTTAAGAATTTATAAGGAAGATGGGACTTCTGTGAGTGTGATGTCTGCTACTCTATAATATTCATGTTAAAGCAGCAAAAAGGAAATACCGTACTAGAGAAAAGCAGAACATGCTGCTTACTGATTCCCTTCTGCCTATACCACAGAAATGAAACTTATCTGAGTGAAACAGCTTATGAAAAAATCCCCCACACCCAGTTGATTTTATATATAGCTCTTACTTCAGATCTCGTCAGAGAGAAGAAAAGCCTATTTGATATTCAGCTACCTCTTCAAAATATGTTTTCGCATCAGTAAAGCACAATATGTTTGGAGATGGTCACATTTCACTTCTTAATGGACCTGATCTGGCATAACACTGGGACCATTCCAGAATAAATTACTGAGGGCAATTTTTTCCGACATAATTCTTGAGCCTTTCAATAGATTACTAAAATTAAATAACAACAAAAAAAGCTACAAATAAAAAAAATCCATCTATTTTTATATCAATTGAAGACACTTTAAATTTTATTTTCTCAAGTAGTTCATGTAATCCATTAGTTTTAAAATCCTCTTATGGTTCATTCTGATGTTAATTCTGCTAATTCATTTTTCTTCCTTTAAGACCTTAATCCTGTTTAAGTGGACAGAGTTCTCACCTACGTGACAGGTTAATTTGGAATACATTCTTGAATTCTGGAGAATATTTATTTATTTAACTAAGACTAGACATGCAAGTGAGTTGAAACCTATAAAACAATTCTTATTGGATTCCAGTGTAACAAATTTGGGGTTTTTTTTATGCTAAATTAATTATACAAGTGTAACCATCTTCAGCTGAATTAACTGAATATGAGTGATGATATACTGTTCACATATAGAAAGACTTAGACACCTGCTGCAATTTATCATAATACCTCTTTAACACTAAGGAGATCTGAATATTTAGAGTAGTAATGTGTCACTGTATGATTGCTAAGATAATTTGTGCTGTGCATAGCACCCAAGAACTGCAAATCCTAATTCACTTATTCTCTATTTGTCCTTGTCTCCTGAAGAATTGTTTGGTACCTAAATCCTCCCTGTGACTTTCAAAAGTAGTCTTAAAGCTAGACAAATTTATGATTATTTTATGCCAAGTGAGTTCCTAACAGGCATGGCTGCTGGAATTACAGAAACTGAGAAAATGATCCACTCTGTATATTGTCAGAACCTAATATTCATGGGGAACTGAACAGGTTCAAGTCCTCAAAGAGCAAATTCTAAAATGAAAACATTTGCTCTGCAAATAGCAGCATTTTGGAGGGTATGGAAAGGACATTCTGGTTTGCAACTCGAGTATTGTTTGGATGGTTCACACTAACAGCCTCATTGAAAAGATGAAAGGGTATCACCAGTGTAAACAAAACCTGTGTGAAACAAATAACCAATTCATATTTAGGGAGCTATAAGTAATCGAATGGGCAATGGAGCATGCTGTGAAAGTTGTAAGATTTGCATACTTTTCTGAGAACTTCAGAATTGACTTACAATGGCTCTCCTGATCACAACACTGCAGTAGCAACACTGGACATATTATCCTTTTATGGCAAGGAAGACTTCAAAATCTGTTGTTAGTTGTGTAATTAATCTGACAGATAGCCCTTTGAAAGGTGGATCTAAAAGACTCCAGAGGGTGCTGATATCAGCTGGTGGAGAGAAAAAATCACCAGCTTAGAAGAGGTGTTTTCACTGATATCTGAGATTGTAATACTTGTCTCCAGTACGAGTTAGTGCTTGTGTTTCTGTATGTACATATTTACATACCTATTCACTCTAAATTTAAGTGTGTACTTAAATTTAATGCTTGCTAATGGTTATGGTGCAAGGGTTTAAAAGGAGAAAATACAAGCTATAAAATACCTTTATTGTGGCACAAAATTTATTAAATACATTAAAATAACAGCAAAAATATACATCAAGTGCAATTTAATGTAACATTTCTTGCTCTTTTGGGGAATTTCATTCTTTCTGAACAAGATTAAATACTGTGAACTGTGGCACAATATTCTCAATAACGATAAAAGCATAAAAGTACAAAGACTGACTGATATGATGAATGATGTCTGACTGAAAAAGTCAGGGATCCTGTGAAAAATTATGCAACTGAAATTGATGACAAGTTAGAAAAGACTGGCTGAGTGATGAGCACCTTGTAAAGGGACTCAAGTTTCCAAGTCTGGGACACTTTTGGAGAACACAAGTGATAAATGCACATAGAAGTTAAGGAAGTAAGGAATAAAACTTGTAGGAGCAATTCCAAATTTTTCACATCATAATTTTGTTTATTTCTTGGCTCTGTCCTTCTAAGATTTTCCAGTTAATGATCAATTTCCTTCTTTCTTGTTTTTGACATTTAAGCCCAAAGTTAGAATGTAAAGAGTTTGAGAAATGGTTTAGATAAAAGGACCTTCTGTCAAGCCAAGTGGATAATATAATCTAATTATTTTACTCATAGATCAGTCTAAAATCAAAACTGGAATTTTTCTTTCCTAATTTCCATTGTAAGATGTTAAAATAATGGGGTTTTGGAGCAATTAGTTTGCAAAGGACGTCGGCTGGCCATATGATCTAACCATTTCCCAAGGCAAAAACTCAATCCTCAAAAGTTAGATTAGGTTTTTCCAGCTCTTGTGTTGTCCAGGTTTCATTCTCTGTGAATGGAGATGCCAAAACTGCTATGGACAACCCTTTTGACCATGGTCTTGGTGAAATAAAAATTTAAACATCCAGTGAGAATTTCCATTGCTACATTGCTTTTCTTTTGCCCTATTTCTAAGTATTTCTGAGGTGAGCCTAATAGACTTCTCTTCAGACTGAATGGTTCCAGCTCTCTCGGCCTCTTCTCAGTGTTCCAAATCCTTAAGGATCATCACAGATCCTCAATGAACTTGTTCCAGTTTGTCCAGGTCTCTCTTAAACTGGGGAAGGATCAATTCCTTGTAACATGCACCCAATGCAGCCCAGAATGCTGTTGGCTTTCTCTGCTGCAAGTGTGTTTTTCTGGCTAATATTTTACTTTGTGTCTGCAAGGAGCTCCAGGCCCTTTTATTCACAGG